>NC_143026.1:90867320-90887320 GCF_057628025.1 Oncorhynchus mykiss | reverse complement strand
AGACTGATTGGGCTGGGCAGCTACACTTTATTTGTCTTAAAATTAATGGGCTAAGATTTGTTTCTATGGTGATCCTGCTGCATCTCTCTGGTTTCTATGGTAATCTTGCTGCCCTATGGTAATCCTGTTGCCTCTGTTGGTTTCTATGGTAATCCTGCTGCCTCTCTCTCTCTGTTGGTTTCTATGGTAATCCTGCTGCTTCTCTCTGTTGGTTTCTATGGTGATCCTGCTGCATCTCTCTGGTTTCTATGGTAATCTTGCTGCCCTATGGTAATCCTGTTGCCTCTGTTGGTTTCTATGGTAATCCTGCTGCCTCTCCTCTCTCTGTTGGTTTCTATGGTAATCCTGCTGCCTCTCCTCTGTTGGTTTCTATGGTAATCCTGCTCCCTCTCTCTGTTGGTTTCTATGGTAATCCTGCTGCCTCTCCTCTCTGTTGGTTTCTATGGTAATTCTGCTCCCTCTCTCTGTTGGCCATTTCCCCCTCTCCATGCTCTTCAGGGCCTAACATCTAACACCTGCGGGTAGATTTTGTCATTGGCTGCAGTATCTTTTTTATATATTTTTTAATTGAACCTTTATTTAACTAGGCAAGTCAGTTAATAACAAATTCTTATTTACAATGACGGCCTACCAAAAGTCCTCCTGCGGGGACAGAGGCTTGGGATTTAAAACAAATAAGAATATAAATATAGGACAAAACACACATCACAACGAGAGACAACACTACGTAAAGAGAGACCTAAGACGACAACATGACAGCCTCACAACATGGTAGCAGCACAAAACAGGGTACAAACATTATTGGGTACATACAACAGCACAAAGGGTAAGAAGGTAGAGACAACAATACATCACGCTAAGCAGAAACAACTGTCAGTAAGAGTGTCAATGATTGACTCTTTGAATTAAGAGATGGAGATAAAACTGTTCAGTTTGAGTGTTTGTTGCAGCTCGTACCAGTCGCTAGCTGCAGCGAACTGGAAAGAGGAGCCACTCATTGATGTGTGTGCTTTGGGGACTTTAAACAGGATGTGACTGGCAGAATGGGTGTTGTATGTGGAGAATGAGGGCTGCAGTAGATATCTCAGATAGGGGGGAGTGAGGCCTAAGAGGGTTTTATAAATAAGCATCAACCAGTGGGTCTTGTGATGGGTACACAGAGATGACCAGTTTACAGAGGAGTATAGAGTGCAATGATGTGTCCTATAAGGAGCATTGGTGGCAAATCTGATGGCCGAATGGTAAAAAACATCTAGCTGTTTGAGAGCACCCTTACCTGCCGATCAATAAATTATCTCTCTGTAATCTAGCATGGGTAGGATGGTCTTCTGAATCAGGGTTAGTTTGGCAGCTGGGGGGAAAGAGGAGCGATTACGATAAATCGAGACTTGGTTTCCTCTAACTTTAGCCTGCAACTTTGATATGTGCTGAGAGAAGGACAGTGAACCGTCTAGCCATACTCCCAAGTACTTGTATGAGGTGACTACCTCCAGCTCTAAACCCTCAGAGGTAGTAATCACACCTGGGGGAGAGGGACATTCTTCCTACCAAACCACATGACCTTTGTTTTGGAGGTGTTCAGAACAAGGTTAAGGGTAGAGAAAGCTTGTTGGACACTAAGAAAGCTTTGTTGTAGAGCATTTAACACAAAATAAGGGGAGGGGCCAGCTAAGAATAAGACTATCATCTGCATATAAATGGTTGAGACCTTCCTACTGCCTGAGTTATGTTGTAAATTGAGAAGTGCGTGCGGTCTAGGATTGAGCCTTGTGGTACTCCCTTGTTAACAGGCAGTGGCTGAGACAGCCACTATTTTGTGACGTTTTGTTTCATAGCTGATAAATGAATCGCACAAAGTTAAAGAACAACAAAAAATCCTATTTAGCCTATTCCACCTTGCGCTGCTACACTGCCTGGCTGGGGAGAGCATGCGAAGAGCTACGTACAGGCATGACGTTGGTCTAGTTTACTAGAAATTAAACTCTCTGAAGTGATGTCCAAGTTTTTCTTTGCAATTTACATTGTTTTGTTTACATGATAGGAAGTTTTTCTATGTTTTGAGTTTCAACTGAAGAGAAGACAACTCTTCTTACTAGTCAGACTCAATCTCACAGGTACAAACATGACTCGAGTCGTGCTACCACGGTAACCTCCCGCCCTTAAAGGCGCAGGTGAACAATTTTGTGTTCTCTGAAATTTTGGTTAAAAGACTTTGGTCACAAAAAATGAAGTCAAGCAATATACCACATTTCCTTCTTACTCGTAATAGATTTATTGTTTTTTAGAAACGTTACAAAGCATGCACATCTGTTTTTGTGTGGTTTTGTTGGTGTAACTGTACAGTTGGAGAATTTAACCATGTCGTGTACACCTGTGTGTTTGGGCAGCCATGGCAACCATGTACATCTATTGTTTAATTTTAAAAAGTAGGCTACACTTGTTGGACATTTATTTATTTGAATATGTCCCCCTGCCCTCTCGCTTTCCTCTCTTTCCCTGGTTTCGTCTGTTCCTTTTGTTCTTGTAAAAGTGACCTCAACCAATTTCTAAAGACTGGTGACATCCAGTGGAAGCGGTAGGAACTGCAAGAAGGTCCCTTAGAAATCTGGATTCCCAATGAAAACCCATTGAAAAGAGAGTAACCTCAAAAAACAAAACAAAAAATCTGAATGGTTTGTCCTCGGGGTTTCGCCTGCTTAGTAAGTTCTGTTATACTCAGACATGATTCAAACAGTTTTAGAAACTTCAGAGTGTTTTCTATCCAAATATACTAATAATATGCTTATCTTCTGGGGTGAGTAGCAGGCAGTTGACTTTGGGAATGCATTTCCGGATATGGAAATACTGTCCCCTGTCACCAAGAAGTTAACATGAGCGTAATACGTTACAGGTTTCAATGGCAAATGAGGAAGTGTTTTTAAAATAATTCCCTCAGCATTCCTATGGTTGGAATTTAGATAGTTTTCTTTGAAATAAGGTAAGATATGCCTCATAAAATGGAGGGGGAGGGGGGGGACCAGGTTATAAACAAGTACGTTTATGGTTAAATGATTTCAAAATGCTGACTGCCTCTGTAAGGTGGATGATGTTCTGGTGCACAGCAGGCACTGGCTTTTCTCTGCTATCAGAACGAACAGTGCCTCAAGTGTATCTAACATAATCATTTTTAGATGTGTATTAATTATCCTACATTATATTTGTCAAACATGTCGGACATTTGATTCAAAGTCTCATTAAAGTTTGGCTACATTTTCTGGTGCGGACATTAAAGGCTGTAGCCAATATCATAGGCTATCACCTACACTGTGACATATAGCCTGTACAGTTCTGTACATTTATGTACACTTAAGTTTTTCTTAATAGAATAGCTAGTGTTTTTTTTTGTGGTTTTCAAATACATTTTATTGCCTATTTTGGTTAATGGCCTTGGTGCCCTGGCAGATGGCACCTTGGTGCCCTGGCAGATGGCACCTTGGTGCCCTGGCAGATGGCACCTTGGTGCCTTGGCAGATTGGGCACCTCTTGAAGGACAAATGGCCTTGCCCCTAAATCACTAAATTCCAGGACCTGCTCAACTTGTTAAGTGCTAGAGAGTGGAAAAGTATTAAGACAGTTTTAAAGTACCAATAGGAAAAACACGTTTACAGAAGTGTTGAATTTTCCCCAATGTGGGGAGGGGTTGGAGTTGGAGGGATGAGAGGAGTGGGTGTTGGAGGGATGAGGGAGCGAGGGAGGAGTGGGTGATGGAGGGGAGGAGTGGGTGATGGAGGGGAGGAGTGGGTGATGGAGGGGAGGAGTGGGTGATGGAGTGGGTGATGGAGGGGAGGAGTGGGTGATGGAGGGGAGTGGATTGGGAGGTAGGAGGGGAGAGAGTGGATGGAGGGGAGAGTGTGATGGAGGGAGGAGGGGCCAGCTGGGTGGGGCTTATTTGGCAAGGTGGTCTGTGGGCAGACTGAGGCTTTCCATCAGCAGGCAGTCTGACCTGGTGGTCTACAGCACAGACAAGCAACCCATTAAAGTCACCTGGCTGTTTTCCTTTCCCTCTCTCTCCCTCTCTCTCTCTCCGTCTCTCTCTCTCCGTCTCTCTCTCTCTCTCTCTCTCCCTCAGTCTTTCTCTCTCTGCCTCTCTCTCTCTCTCTCTCTCTCCCTCAGTCTTTCTCTCTCTGCCTCTCTCTCTCTCTCTCTCTCTCTGTCTCTGTCTCTCTCCTTCAGTCTCTCTCTCTCTCTCTCTCTCTCTCTCTCCCTCAGTCTTTCTCTCTCTCTCTCTCACCGTCTCTCTCTCTCACCGTCTCTCTCTCACCGTCTCTCTCTCTCACCGTCTCTCTCTCACCGTCTCTCTCTCCGTCTCTCTCTCTCTCTCTCTCTCCGTCTCTCTCTCTCTCTCTCTCTCTCTCTGTCTCTCCCTCAGTCTCTCTCTCTCTCTCTCTCTCTCTCTCTCTCTCTCTCTGTCTCTCCCTCAGTCTCTCTCTGTCTCTCTCCCTCAGTCTTTCTCTCTCTCTCTCTCTCTCACCGTCTCTCTCTCTCTCTCTCCGTCTCTCTCTCACCGTCTCTCTCTCTCTCTCGCCGTCTCTCTCTCTCTCTCCGTCTCTCTCTCTCTCTCTCTCCGTCTCTCTCTCTCTCTCCGTCTCTCTCTCCGTCTCTCTCTCTCTCTCCGTCTCTCTCTCTCTCTCCGTCTCTCTCTCTCCGTCTCTCTCTCCGTCTCTCCTTCTCTCTCTCCCTCCTCTCTAGTGCTCTCTCAGCCATCTCATTTCAAGGCTATAAGAATTGAAAAACAAAGAGGTGGTGCGTGGGACAGGGTCAGACGGGTGGGACAGGGTCAGACGGGTGGGACAGGGTCAGACGGGTGGGACAGGGTCAGACGGGTGGGACAGGGTCAGACGGGTGGGACAGGGTCAGACGGGTGGGACAGGGTCAGACGGGTGGGACAGGGTCAGACGGGTGGGACAGGGTCAGACGGGTGGGACAGGGTCAGACGGGTGGGACAGGGTCAGACAAAAACGGCACTGCAGTTTGATTCGGCATTAATCTCAATGAAGCTGTAGCTCCCTCTGTGATGTTGGATGTGACCCCTGTTGGTTGCTCCCTCTGCGATGTTGGATGTGACCCTTGTTGGTTGCTCCCTCTGCGATGTTGGATGTGGTCAACGGTCAGGTCTTTCCAGGCAACGGTCAGGTCTTTCCAGGCAACGGTCAGGTCTTTCCAGGCAACGGTCAGGTCTTTCCAGGCAACGTGCAGGTCTTTCCAGGCAACGGTCAGGTCTTTCCAGGCCAATTGACACCAGTGCATAATGATCCGTTTGCAGTACCTGTTTGTTCCTCTTATCTGTTGAGCTTACTAGACTAGTGCTGTTGAGCTAAATAGACTAGTGCCGCTGTTCATTCTGTGGGTGAATGGGCTCTGCTCAGCCACTCTGTTAGCTGCTATTGTTCCTGCACTTAGTGTTCATCTCTGTGCTGACGGTCTTCCCTCCTTCGTTCCATCTCCCCTTGATGACGGTCTTCCCTCCTTTGTTCCATCTCCCCTTGCTGACTGTCTTCCCTCCTTCGTTCCATCTCCCCTTGCTGACTGTCTTCCCTCCTTCGTTACATCTCTCTGCTGACGGTCTTCCCTCCTTCGTTCCATCTCTCCATCCAGAGGGTTTAATAGGAGCATCTAAGGCCATCAACCACATTGCTCTCCCCCGTCATCAGAGAAATGGTTTTGTTTCAGAAAGTCGTTTCTAGATATCGTTCTCTCCTGATTGATGGCGTATTGTACACATGGCGGCTAGTTCTATTGGCAGGATCTTCCCAAGGCTTTGGCAAAAAGTTGAGAGGTATGGCTAAATGGTTTAGATAGCGATACCCATCTGTTTCTGGCTGGGCTGGGAGAGCGGGTGTAGTACCACTAGAAGCAGCAGCATACCTCTGGTTTGTGGGGCTGGCTGTGTCCCTGGGCCCAGCTGCTTGGTGTAATATCGTCCCTGTGTTTCTCTTGTCATTCGTCCTTGTTGAGGCTGCTTGTTGCTTCTCGTCCGGGTTTAAGTTAGAAGATGAAAAGGAGCATCACATGTTTTCTGTTTTTTTAAAGTTACCCTCTGCGTGCGTCTGTCTTCTAACACAGGGCAATATTTTAGACCAGTCCCAGTCTGCTGTTCATTACCTGCTCCCGTTTTCATAGTCTTTCTCTGTGTCCAAACTCTCCTGCTATTTGAGGAATGCCGTTTCCTGGAGTTCTTTCTCTTCTTATTTGTTTGGAGCAGCACCTGGTTTGTGAGTTTTGTGTCCGGCTTCCAGACGGTGTTTTTGTTGTTGTTGTTGTTCTCCGCAGAATTGAGGAGCTATTTTTCTGGTTGGATCTGGACCTTGTTGTAATAATAATCAGTACTGCATTAATACTTAGCTGCATGCTGAAGAGACAGCTGAGAATACTGTCTTGTTACTGTGTGAGTTGTCTATAGTCAAAAGGAACTAAGGAATTACCGCAGAGGGTTTTGGTCTCCAGAATACCTCCAAGACCGGACAGACAGAAAGACCTCTTTTTTTTTTTTTCTCCGAGCATCATCGGGTGCAGGGAAGGTCACTCCTGGAGAGGTGAAATCTGCTGCCTCTCTATGTAAAATAATCCTGCTGCCTCGCTCTGTTGGTTTCTATGGTAATCCTGCTGCCTCACTCTGTTGGTTTCTATGGTAATCCTGCTGCCTCTGTCCTGTTCCCCCACATCACTATCTGACTGCTGTTTCCCTCTGTGTGCTTGCCTCTCACATCTTTCTTTGTTATTGGATGGCCAGGCAGAGGTGTCTGGGAGGGGGCCGGGCAGAGGTGTCTGGGAGGTCTGGGAGGGGGCCGGGCAGAGGTGTCTGGGAGGGGGCCGGGCAGAGGTGTCTGGGAGGGGGCCGGGCAGAGGTGTCTGGGAGGGGGCCGGGCAGAGGTGTCTGGGAGGGGGCCGGGCAGAGGTGTCTGGGAGGGGGCCGGGCAGAGGTGTCTGGGAGGGGGCCGGGCAGAGGTGTCTGGGAGGGGGCCGGTCAGAGGTGTCTGGGAGGGGGCCGGTCAGAGGTGTCTGGGAGGGGGCCGGGCAGAGGTGTCTGGGAGGGGGCCGGGCAGAGGTGTCTGGGAGGGGGCCGGGCAGAGGTGTCTGGGAGGGGGCCGGGCAGAGACACAATCACCACTGTGATTTGAATTGAACCCTTACCTTGGCCCATCAGACATTATGACCCTTTATTTGTGCTGCAGTCTGCCATGCTTCGGCACACAGCCTGTACAGTAACCAGACGTGCTCTCTTTCCTTTTCAATGGGATTGAGGCGGAGGCCATCACCATTACACTACAACAGCCAGCCTGCCAGGGAGGCTAAAGATGGAACACGATTTGAATATTGCAATTTGTTTGTCTGCGGTTTGATCAGATTTTTCCCCCCAGTGTATCTGTTTAGTTAGCTTGTTTGCTAGATCACCATTTTGTTTTATGCAGCGTACTCCTTACTGTAGGGCAAGTTGATGCAACAATTGTCCCATTTTGCCTGTGTGTGTGTGTGTGTGTGTGTTCCTATTTATATAACAGTTGGTTCCTACTGTCTGCAGCCTGTCCCCTTGTCTTTCTGCATGTTATTTTCATCCCTTGGTGGATTTGAAATGCCTCACATGTAATTACTCTGGGTAAAATTTTAAAATTTAAAAGCCACGCCTTGGCGTTTTACTGGTCCACTACAATATGCTTCAGTTCCTTTTCAACGCCAAACCCACCGCTGGTGGGCGTGGTCATCTGACCATAGCACCGCTGGTGGGCGTGGCCATCTGACCATAGCACCACTGGTGGGCGTGGCCATCTGACCATAGCACCACTGGTGGGCGTGGCCATCTGACCATAGCACCACTGGTGGGCGTGGCCATCTGACCATAGCACCACTGGTGGGCGTGGCCATCTGACCATAGCACCGCTGGTGGGCGTGGCCATCTGACCATAGCACCGCTGGTGGGCGTGGCCATCTGACCATAGCACCGCTGGTGGGCGTGGCCATCTGACCATAGCACCGCTGGTGGGCGTGGCCATCTGACCATAGCACCGCTGGTGGGCGTGGCCATCTGACCATAGCACCGCTGGTGGGCGTGGCCATCTGACCATAGCACCGCTGGTGGGCGTGGCCATCTGACCATAGCACCGCTGGTGGGCGTGGCCATCTGACCATAGCACCGCTGGTGGGCGTGGCCATCTGACCATAGCACCGCTGGTGGGCGTGGCCATCTGACCATAGCACCGCTGGTGGGCGTGGCCATCTGACCATAGCACCGCTGGTGGGCGTGGTCATCTGACCATAGCACCGCTGGTGGGCGTGGCCATCTGACCATAGCACCGCTGGTGGGCGTGGTCATCTGACCATAGCACCGCTGGTGGGCGTGGCCATCTGACCATAGCACCGCTGGTGGGCGTGGCCATCTGACCATAGCACCGCTGGTGGGCGTGGCCATCTGACCATAGCACCGCCTGGAGTTTGCTAAATGGTATTTGGTGCTTGGATTGGAAGCGGCGTTATGGTCCGATACACATACCAATGGTTGGTTTGGCATCGAAAAACAGAAGCGTATGCAGAAAATAACCTACCTACCTACAGTGAAATATGGTTTATGGATCTTTGACGTTATGAGACTATTTTTCTTCCATTGGTCCTTGGGCCCCTTGTGAAGGTCAATGGCATCATGAACTTTACCAAGTACCAGGACATTTTTGGGCAAATACCTGGTTGCCTCTGACAGGAAGTTGAAACTTTGGACGCAATTGGATCTTCCAGCAAGACTCCGGACTTGAAGCCATTGAAAACCTGTGGTTTGAATTGGAATAGCCCCCCCCCCCCTGAAGTAACTGTTACTGTTTCTAGTTGTTTCATTCAGTAGCTGAAGTAACTGTTACTGTTGATAGTCCTCGTGTTTCATTCAGTAGTTGAAGTAACTGTTACTGTTTCTAGTCGTGTTTCATTCAGTAGCTGAAGTAACTGTTACTGTTGATAGTCCTCGTGTTTCATTCAGTAGCTGAAGTAACTGTTACTGTTGATAGTCCTCGTGTTTCATTCAGTAGTTGAAGTAACTGTTACTGTTTCTAGTCGTGTTTCATTCAGTAGCTGAAGTAACTGTTACTGTTGATAGTCCTCGTGTTTCATTCAGTAGCTGAAGTAACTGTTACTGTTTCTAGTCGTGTTTCATTCAGTAGCTGAAGTAACTGTTACTGTTTCTAGTCGTGTTTCATTCAGTAGCTGAAGTAACTGTTACTGTTTCTAGTCGTGTTTCATTCAGTAGCTGAAGTAACTGTTACTGTTGATAGTCCTTGTGTTTCATTCAGTAGCTGAAGTAACTGTTACTGTTTCTAGTCGTGTTTCATTCAGTAGCTGAAGTAACTGTTACTGTTTCTAGTCGTGTTTCATTCAGTAGCTGAAGTAACTGTTACTGTTGATAGTCCTCGTGTTTCATTCAGTAGCTGAAGTAACTGTTACTGTTGATAGTCCTCGTGTTTCATTCAGTAGCTGAAGTAACTGTTACTGTTTCTAGTCGTGTTTCATTCAGTAGCTGAAGTTACTGTTTCTAGTCCTCGTGTTTCATTCAGTAGCTGAAGTTACTGTTTCTAGTCCTCGTGTTTCATTCAGTAGCTGAAGTAACTGTTACTGTTGATAGTCCTCGTGTTTCATTCAGTAGCTGAAGTAACTGTTACTGTTTCTAGTCGTGTTTCATTCAGTAGCTGAAGTAACTGTTACTGTTTCTAGTTGTTTCATTCAGTAGTTGAAGTAACTGTTACTGTTTCTAGTCCTCGTGTTTCATTCAGTAGCTGAAGTAACTGGACAGTTATGTGGAGCTTGTTCTTTGCCCCTGCGCCGTCATCACAGCGTTGCTGTATTAAGTATGTTGTTGCAGAATGGGTATCCGGTAGAAGACCATGCAGCTAGTGTTGCCTCCTCCTTGGGTCTGACTAGATGTGTTACTATGACGACTAGTGTAGGATTAGCATCGTTCAGGCCCTCCTATCACTAACAAGGATTTTTTTTAATCACCATGTTTTCTAATGGCCGCCCACTAAAATATGAGATATTAGGCAGATTTGAGTAAAATCTTCTTGCTAATCCCAATAGATTGTTCAATCTTGTGGGCTGTAGACCTAATATATCTGACTACCACGGGTGGTTGCAAAAAAAATTGTAATGTAGGTGTATTGGCTATGTGACATTTACATTTCAAGTTCCAACTTTTTATTTAAATAGACTCTCTGCGATTATCTGAAACGTCTCATCCATCCTCCAACTCTGTCTTTCTCTCTCTTTCTCTCTCTGTCTTTCTCTCTCTGCGCTGGCCCATTGGAAAGCTAAAATCACTGCGCCTACTACAGCTTCCAGGAACCCCACAGCAAAGTTTGATACCAACCGACAGGAGATTTCATAACTTAAAACCTTGACCAGAGAGACGACAGCAAGCTAACATGTTATTTGTTTTGATGGTCATACCATGGATCATTTATCTGTTCTACATGTTAGACAACAAATGTTAGTTTTGTTCGATAAAGTCCATAATTATTGTCCAAATACCTCCTTTTTTTGTTTGCCTGTTTAGTCCAGTAATCCAAAATGCACAAGGCGCGAGCACAAAGTCTAGACGAAAAGTCAAAAAAGTTACAGTTTGTAGAAACATGTCAAACGATGTTTAGAATCAATCTTTAGGATGTTTTTATCATAAATCTTCAATAATATTCCAACCGGACATTTCCTTTGTCTTTAGAAATGAAACGGAATGGAGCTCGTGCTCACGTCGCACACGTGACTAAACTAAAGGCTTTCAACCAGACAGTTCTTATTCGCTCCCCCTTCACAGTAGAAGCCTGAAACAACGTTCTAAAGACTGTTGACATCTAGTGGAAGCCTTATGAAGTGTAATCTGACCCCATGGACACAGCATATTGGATAGGCAATCACTTGAAAAACTACAAACCTCATATTTCCCACTTCCTGGTTGGATTTTTCTCAGGTTTTCGCCTGCCACAGGAGTTCTGTTATACTCACAGACTCACATTCAAACAGTTTTTTAGAAACGTCAGTGTTTTCTATCCAAATATACTAATAATATGCATATCCTAGCCTCTGGGCCTGAGTAGCAGGCAGTTTACTCTGGGCACGCTTTTCATCCGGACATGAAAATACTGCCCCCTACACCAGCCAGGTTAACTCTGAATGATTATAAAAAGGTTTGTTCTCTTACTTCGAAAATATTCCTGATCAAATAAGCCTAGACAATATCCAAAACCACATTTTCATTAATTCACTTTTATAAAAGCATGTACTTCTTACACAATACCAGAACAAATTTTTCCAATCCTCGAAGGAAATATCGATACTATTCAATAATTTCTGTCTTTCAGATACTTTTTCCTATTTGGCTGGCTACTATATGTACTTGTGGAAAACACAGCTTTCTATAAATGTAATGCGAGGGGGGGGGGGGGGTGTTATTGCCACCATTTTGCATTTGCGCAATTAAGCCTGGGAAGTTAGAGGGCAAGCAGCTGCTCTGCACGTGTACATGTGAGTGGCGTGCCATTGACTGTATAGTTTATATAACAGCTAACGTCTCTTCTTTCTAAAGGACTTGTTTGTCTGTCTGAGTTGTGACACCCCTCTACCCCTGGAAAAAAATGAAGCTAAAAAGTGAATTTCATTTTTAAATGTTTTTTTTATTCAGGACGACCAGGCCATCTTTATCTCTGGGCTGCAAATAAAAGCTGAAATTGGTTTCATAGTTTATTTATTTAATGAGTTGTTTTTGGCTCCCTGCGCGTACCGTAGTGTAGGCTTCCCGCTGCACAAAGTTATAATATACTGGAAATGACCAGATTAGAACATTTATTTTAGATGACCTGTAATGGGGCGGCAGGGTTGAGCGGTTAGTGGTTAGAGCATTGGACTAGTAACCGAAAGGTTGCAAGTTCGAATCCCCGAGCTGACGTTCTGTCGTTCTGACCCCACACTTCCTAGGCCGTCATTGAAAATAAGAATTTGTTCTTAACTGACAAGTTCAAACGTGCCATTAATACAGGTAACGAGTGGAGGACAGAGGAGCCTGTTAAAGAAGAAGTTACAGGTCTGTGAGAACCAGAAATCTTGCTTGTTTGTAGGTGCTTGTAGGTGACCAAATACTTATTTTCCACCATAATTTGCAAATAAATTCATAAAAAATCTGTGATTTTCTGGATTTTATTCCCTCATTTTGTCTGTCATAGTTGTCATAGTTGAAGTGTACCTATGATGAAAATTACAGGCCTCCCTCATCTTTTTAAGTGGGAGAACTTGCACAATTGGTGGCTGACTAAATACTTTTTTGCCCCACCGTACGTTTATCATCTGAGGATGAATATTGAAATTCATGCTGTTGCATGTTAATTGAACCTGATGTGACGTGGCTGTTTAGCATTGGTCAAATGCATGATGGGTAGTAGTGATATGTTTTTTCTTTTGAGGGCTATATTTGATTCAGTTTATGTTCCTTTGTCCAGTTGATTATTTGTGTGTATGTATCGTACAGTCGCTGGCTAAGTCTTTCTCCTAAATTAAAAGCAGTTCCGCATTGTTGCCACGTCACTGCTGAGCTCCAGTCCAATGGTGGCGAGCTTTACACCACTACAGCCCTCGCTTGGTATTGCGCGTGGTGATCTTAGGCTTGTGTGTGCGGCTGCCCGACAATAAGTTATTGTGCTGACGTTGCTTCCAGAGGCAGTTTGGAACTCAGTAGTGAGTGTTGCAACCGAGGACACACGATTTTTATGCGCTTCGGCACTCGGTGGTTCCGTTCTGTGAACTTGTGTGGCCTACCACATCACGACTGAGCCGTTGTTGCTCCTAGACATTTCCACTTTACAATAGCAGCGCTCACAGTCGAACGGGGTAACTCTAGCAGGGCAAACATTTTACGAACTGACTTGTAGGAAAGGTGACATCCTATGACGGGTGCCACGTTGAAAGTCACTGAGCTCTTCAGTAACTGCCAATATTTGTCTATGGAGATTGCATGGCGGTGTGCTTGATTTTATACAACAGTCAGTAACGGGTGTGGCTGAACTAGAAGAATCCACTAATTTGAAGGTGTGTCCACATACGTTTGTGTGGATATATATATATATATATATACACAGTGCCTTGCGAAAGTATTCGGTCCCCTTGAACTTTGCGACCTTTTGCCACATTTCAGGCTTCAAACATAAAGATGTAAAACTGTATTTTTTTGTGAAGAATCAACAACAAGTGGGACACAATCATGAAGTGGAACGACATTTATTGGATATTTCAAACTTTTTTAACAAATCAAAAACTGAAAAATTGGGCGTGCAAAATTATTCAGCCCCTTTACTTTCAGTGCAGCAAACTCTCTCCAGAAGTTCAGTGAGGATCTCTGAATGATCCAATGTTGACCTAAATGACTAATGATGATAAATACAATCCACCTGTGTGTAATCAAGTCTTCGTATAAATGCACCTGCACTGTGATAGTCTCAGAGGTCCGTTAAAAGCGCAGAGAGCATCATGAAGAACAAGGAACACACCAGGCAGGTCCGAGATACTGTTGTGAAGAAGTTTAAAGCCGGATTTGGATACAAAAAGATTTCCCAAGCTTTAAACATCCCAAGGAGCACTGTGCAAGCGATAATATTGAAATGGAAGGAGTATCAGACCACTGCAAATCTACCAAGACCTGGCCGTCCCTCTAAACTTTCAGCTCATACAAGGAGAAGACTGATCAGAGATGCAGCCAAGAGGCCCATGATCACTCTGGATGAACTGCAGAGATCTACAGCTGAGGTGGGAGACTCTGTCCATAGGACAACAATCAGTCGTATATTGCACAAATCTGGCCTTTATGGAAGAGTGGCAAGAAGAAAGCCATTTCTTAAAGATATCCATAAAAAGTGTTGTTTAAAGTTTGCCACAAGCCACCTGGGAGACACACCAAACATGTGGAAGAAGGTGCTCTGGTCAGATGAAACCAAAATTGAACTTTTTGGCAACAATGCAAAACGTTATGTTTGGCGTAAAAGCAACACAGCTGAACACACCATCCCCACTGTCAAACATGGTGGTGGCAGCATCATGGTTTGGGCCTGCTTTTCTTCAGCAGGGACAGGGAAGATGGTTAAAATTGATGGGAAGATGGATGGAGCCAAATACAGGACCATTCTGGAAGAAAACCTGATGGAGTCTGCAAAAGACTTGAGACTGGGACGGAGATTTGTCTTCCAACAAGACAATGATCCAAAACATAAAGCAAAATCTACAATGGAATGGTTCAAAAATAAACATATCCAGGTGTTAGAATGGCCAAGTCAAAGTCCAGACCTGAATCCAATCGAGAATCCGTGGAAAGAACTGAAAACTGCTGTTCACAAATGCTCTCCATCCAACCTCACTGAGCTCGAGCTGTTTTGCAAGGAGGAATGGGAAAAAATGTCAGTCTCTCGATGTGCAAAACTGATAGACATACCCCAAGCGACTTACAGCTGTAATTGCAGCAAAAGGTGGAGCTACAAAGTATTAACTTAAGGGGGCTGAATAATTTTGCACGCCCAATTTTTCAGTTTTTGATTTGTTAAAAAAGTTTGAAATATCCGATAAATGTCGTTCCACTTCATGATTGTGTCCCACTTGTTGTTGATTCTTCACAAAAAAATACAGTTTTATATCTTTATGTTTGAAGCCTGAAATGTGGCAAAGGTCGCAAAGTTCAAGGGGGCCGAATACAGTGCCTTGCGAAAGTATATGTCGTATTCACGTCAGGCAAAGAGAACGAGGACCCACAGTCCTTATCCCCCTGGTCGTTACATTGTGGTTCAGTCCTGATATCCCCCTGGTCGTTACATTGACGTCGGTCTGTGGTTCAGTCCTGATATCCCCCTGGTCGTGACATTGTGGTTCAGTTCTGATATCCCCCTGGTCGTGACATTGTGGTTCAGTTCTGATATCCCCCTGGTCGTTACATTGTGGTTCAGTCCTGATATCCCCCTGGTCGTGACATTGTGGTTCAGTCCTGATATCCCCCCGGTCGTTACATTGTGGTTCAGTCCTGATATCCCCCCGGTCGTTACATTGTGGTTCAGTCCTGATATCCCCCCGGTCGTTACATTGTGGTTCAGTCCTGATATCCCCCCGGTCGTGACATTGTGGTTCAGTCCTGATATCCCCCTGGTCGTGACATTGTGGTTCAGTCCTGATATCCCCCTGGTCGTGACATTGTGGTTCAGTCCTGATATCCCCCTGGTCGTGACATTGTGGTTCAGTCCTGATATCACCCTGGTCGTGACATTGTGGTTCAGTCCTGATATCCCCCTGGTCGTGACATTGTGGTTCAGTTCTGATATCAAATCAAATCAAATCACATTTATTTTATATAGCCCTTCGTACATCAGCTGATATCTCAAAGTGCTGTACAGAAACCCAGCCTAAAACCCCAAACAGCAAGCAATGCAGGTGAAGAAGCACGGTGGCTAGGAAAAACTCCCTAGAAAGGCCAAAACCTAGGAAGAAACCTAGAGAGGAACCAGGCTATGTGGGGTGGCCAGTCCTCTTCTGGCTGTGCCGGGTGGAGATTATAACAAAACATGGTCAAGATGTTCAAATGTTCATAAATGACCAGCATGGTCAAATAATAATAAGGCAGAATAGTTGAAACTGGAGCAGCAGCACAGTCAGGTGGACTGGGGACAGCAAGGAGTCATCATGTCAGGTATTCCTGGGGCATGGTCCTAGGGCTCAGGTCCTCCGAGAGAGAGAAAGAAAGAGAGAATTAGAGAGAGCATATGTGGGATGGCCAGTCCTCTTCTGGCTGTGCCGGGTGGAGATTATAACAGAACATGGCCAAGATGTTCAAATGTTCATAAATGATCAGCATGGTCGAATAATAATAAGGCAGAACAGTTGAAACTGGAGCAGCAGCACAGCCAGGTGGACTGGGGACAGCAAGGAGTCATCATGTCAGGTAGTCCTGGGGCATGGTCCTAGGGCTCAGGTCCTCCGAGAGAGAGAAAGAGAGAAGGAGAGAATTAGAGAACGCACACTTAGATTCACACAGGACACCGAATAGGACAGGAGAAGTACTCCAGATATAACAAACTGACCCTAGCCCCCCGACACATAAACTACTGCAGCATAAATACTGGAGGCTGAGACAGGAGGGGTCAGGAGACACTGTGGCCCACTCCGAGGACACCCCCGGACAGGGCCAAACAGGAAGGATATAACCCCACCCACTTTGCCAAAGCACAGCCCCCACACCACTAGAGGGATATCTTCAACCACCAACTTACCATCCTGAGACAAGGCTGAGTATAGCCCACAAAGACCTCCGCCACGGCACAACTTAAGGGGGGGGGGGGGGCGCCAACCCAGACAGGATGACCACATCAGTGACTCAACCCACTCAGGTGACGCACCTCCTCCAGGGACGGCATGAGAGAGCCCCAGTAAAGCCAGTAAAGCCATATCCCCCTGGTCGTGACATTGTGGTTCAGTCCTTATATCCCCCTGGTCGTGACATTGTGGTTCAGTCCTGATATCCCCCTGGTCGTGACATTGTGGTTCAGTTCTGATATCCCCCTGGTCGTGACATTGTGGTTCAGTCCTGATATCCCCCTGGTCGTGACATTGATTTCTGTCTGTGTCAGAGTTTGTACCTGGTTTGTTGACATGTTTGAGAATTAAACATTAACCCAGCAATAAGTTAAGGACCGTACCTGCCGTGTGTGTGTGTGTGTGTGTGTGTGTGTTGGGGGGGGGGGGGGGGGTGGGTGTTTTGGGGGGGTGTGTGGGTGTTTTGGGGGGGTGTGTGGGTGTGTTGTGTTGGGTGGGTGTGTTGTGTTGGGGGGGTGTGTGGGTGTGTTGTGTTGGGGGGGTGTGTGGGGGGGTGTGTGAGTGTGTTGGGGGGGTGTGTGAGTGTGTTGGGGGGGTGTGTGGGTGTGTTGGGGGGGGTGTGTGTGTGTTGGGGGGTGTACTGGTGTGTGTTTACTGGTGGGTGGGTGTGTAGTGGTGGGTGGGTGTGTAGTGGTGGGTGGGTCTACTAGTTTGTGTGTGTGGGGGGTGTGTGTGTGTGGGGGGTGTGTGTGTGTTGGGGGTGTGTGTGTGTGTGGGGGTGTGTGTGTGTGTGTGGGGGTGTGTGTGTGTGTGTGGGGGGGGGGGTGTGTGTTGGGGGGGGTGTGTGTGTGTTTACTGGTGGGTGGGTGTGTAGTGGTGTGTAGTGGTGGGTGGGTCTACTAGTGTGTGTGTACTGGTGGGTGGGTGTGTACTGGTGGGTGGGTGGGTGTGTGTACTGGTGTGGGTGTGTGTACTGGTAGGTGTATGTGTGTGTGTTTACTGGTGTGTGTACTGGTGGGTGGGTGTGTACTGGTACGTGTGTGTGTACACGTGTGTACTGGTGTGGGTGTACTGGTGTGTGTGGATGTGTACTTTACTGGTGGGTGTGTGTACTAGTGGGTAGGTGTGTACTGGTGGGTGTGGGTGTGTGTACGTACTGGTGTGTGGGTGTGTGTACGTACTGGTGTGTGTGTGTCCTGGTTGGTGTGTGTGTACTGGTGGACGGGTGTGTACTGGTGAGTGTGTGTGTGTGTGTGTATACTGGTGAGTGTGTGTACGGGGGTGTGTGTGTGTGTGTGTGTACGGGTGTGTGTGTGTGTACTGGTGGGTGTACGTACTGGTGTGTGTGTGTGTGTACGTACTGGTGTGTGTGTGTGTGCGTACTGGTGTGTGTGTGTATGTACTGGTGTGGTTGTCCTGGTTGGTGTGTGTGTGTGTGTGTGTGTGTGTGTATACTGGTGAGTGTACTTGAGTGTACTGGTGGGTGAGTGTGTGTACTGGTGTGGGTGTACTGGTGTAGCACTTTGAGATATCAGCTGATGTAAGAAGGGCTATATAATTGGGGGTGTGTGTGTACTGGGGTTGGGGGTGTGTGTGTACTGGGGTTGGGGGTGTGTGTGTACTGGGGTTGGGGGTGTGTGTGTACTGGGGTTGGGGGTGTGTGTGTACTGGGGTTGGGGGTGTGTGTGTACTGGGGTTGGGGGTGTGTGTGTACTGGGGTTGGGGGTGTGTGTGTACTGGGGTTGGGGGTGTGTGTGTACTGGGGTTGGGGGGGGGTGTGTGTGTACTGGGGTTGGGGGTGTGTGTGTACTGGGGTTGGGGGTGTGTGTGTACTGGGGTTGGGGGTGTGTGTGTGTACTGGGGTTGGGGGTGTGTGTGTACTGGGGGGTGGGTGTACTGGTGTGTGTGTGTATGTATAGTGTACTACCTTGAGTCAGTGTCTTCATCTTAGTGGGCAATTGTTATATCACGAATGTGCAATACATTGAAGATAATCTTTCTGTGATAATGAATTCTCCATTCCTTCCTTCCCCCAGCAACACAGCAGTGTGCCCAGCTCAGCTCAACCTCACTGAACAAAAACATCAACGTATCATTGAACAATTTACTGAACCTACAGTTCATATAAAGGAAATCAGTCAATTGAAATCAATGCATTAGGCCCTAATCTATGGATTTCACATGACTGGGAATACAGATATGCATCTGTTGGTAACAGAAACCTTAAAAAAAAAAAAAAAAAAAGTAGGGGCTCGGATCAGAAAACAAGCCAGTATCTGGTGTGACCATCATTTACCTCATGCAGCGTGACACATCTCCTCCGCCTAGAGTTGATCAGGCGGTTGATTGTTGCCTGTGGAATGTTGCCCCACTTCCTCTTCAACGGCTGTGAGACGTAGCTGGATATTGGTGGCAACTGGAACACGCTGTCGAAAAAACACGTTGATCCAGAGCATCCCGAACATGTTCAGTGGTTGACAGGTCTGGTGAGTGTGCAGGCCATGGAAGAACTGGGTTTATTTTCAGCTTCCAGGATTTGTGTACAGATGCGACAAAGGATCGTTCATTTATCATGCTGAAACGTGAGGTGATGACGGCAGGTTAAATGGCCGTGAGCATCTCCTCACGGTATCTCTGTGCATTCAAATTGCCATCCATAAAATGTAATTTTGTTCATTGTCTGTAGCTTATGCCTGCCCATACCATAACCCCTCCGCCACCATAGGGCACTCTGGTCACAACGTTGACATCAGCAAAACCGCTCGCCCACACGACGCCATACACGCTGTCTGCCATCTACCCGGTACAATTGAAAACAGGATTCATCCATGAAGAGGACACTTCTCCAGTGTGCCAGTGGCCATTCAAGGTTAACGTCTGCCCATTGAAGTCGGTTACGATGCTGAACTGCAGTCAGGTCAAGACCCTGGTGAAGGGCGATGAGCTCGCAGATGCGCTTCCCTGAGATGGTTTCTGACAGTTTGTGCAGAAATTCTTCGGTTGTGCAGTTTCATCAGCTGTTCAGGTGTCTGGTCTCAGACGAACCCGCAGGTGAAGCAGCCAGATGTGTAGGTACTGGGTTGGCGTGGTTACACACGGTCTGCAGTTGTGAGGCTGGTTGGACGTACTGCCACATTCTCTAAAATGCCGTAGGAGAGGCGGCTTATAGTAGAGAAATGAATATCTAATTATCTGGCAATAGCTCTAGTGGACATTCCTGCAGTCAGCATTTCAATTGCACACTCAAAACTTGAGACATCTGTGGCATTGCGTTGTGTGACAACTTCACATTTTAGGGTGGCCTTTTTTTGTCCGCAGCACAAGGTGCACCTGTGTAATGATCATGCTGTTTACTCAGCTTCATATGCCACACCTGTCAGGTGGATGGATTATCTTGGCAAGAGAGAAATGCTCACTAACCGGGATGTAAACACATTTGTGCACAGAATTTGAGTGAAATTTTTGTGCGTATGGAACATTTCTGAGATCTTTTATTTCAGCTACCGAAACGTGGGACCGACACTTTACATGTTGCGTTCATATTTTTTTTCCAGTATAGTTTATGAAAAGTTGCCTTCCAGGCTTTTTATTCCTAGCATTACCATTATCACTAGTTTACTCCAATTAAGGGAGGGGTGGTAGGGTAAGGAAGATGCATTTAA
>NC_143026.1:90857320-90862320 GCF_057628025.1 Oncorhynchus mykiss | reverse complement strand
TAGTTCACTCAACTAGTATCTGTCTGTTGGAACACAGGCTAGTTCACTCAACTAGTATCTGTCTGTTGGAACACAGGCTAGTTCACTCAACTAGTATCTGTCTGTTGGAACACAGGCTAGTTCACTCAACTAGTATCTGTCTGTTGGAACACAGGCTAGTTCACTCAACTAGTATCTGTCTGTTGGAACACAGGCTAGTTCACTCAACTAGTATCTGTTAGAACACAGACTAGTTCACTCAACTAGTATCTGTCTGTTGGAACACAGGCTAGTTCACTCAACTAGTATCTGTCTGTTGGAACACAGGCTAGTTCACTCAACTAGTATCTGTCTGTTGGAACACAGGCTAGTTCACTCAACTAGTATCTGTCTGTTGGAACACAGGCTAGTTCACTCAACTAGTATCTGTCTGTTGGAACACAGGCTAGTTCACTCAACTAGTATCTGTTAGAACACAGACTAGTTCACTCAACTAGTATCTGTCTGTTGGAACACAGGCTAGTTCACTCAACTAGTATCTGTCTGTTGGAACACAGGCTAGTTCACTCAACTAGTATCTGTCTGTTGGAACACAGGCTAGTTCACTCAACTAGTATCTGTCTGTTGGAACACAGGCTAGTTCACTCAACTAGTATCTGCTATTGTGTGTTTGTTGGACCTCAGGAAGATTAGCTTACGTCTTGGCATCAGCTAATGGAAATCCTATGAAATAAAGTAAAACACAAGCTAGTAACTAGTGATGCGCGAAGTTAACTCATAGTTAACACGTCGGGCCATTTTGTTTTTGATGGTGTATTTCATCTTATAGTTATGGCAATATCGCACAATTATTGAGCTATTTGGCTGCGCCAAAACTTCAACATTTGTCCTTCATAGCTTGTTCTTCGTCATCTTTTTAAAATAGGGAGCCAATGTGTTTTCAGCAGTTTTATTTCCATGACTGATCAAACCTTGTCTCTCTCTTGTCCCTCTGCAGAGAACATTTGGTGAACAATATGTTTGGAACATCGAACCGAGGAGAAAAAAAAACATCACAGTATCGTATCGCGATATGTATTGCCCTACTAGTAACAGTCGGTCAGTCAGTCTTCCCGGCGCAGAGAGAGACAAAATGGCTGCTATTGTAAGGCACTGAGAATGGTTATTATTTTGTGAAGGGGATTGTTAGCGTCTGTTGTTGTTTCTAGGGCTCAGACTAGTGTTCAAAGTATTTAACAACCTCAACGGCCGTATTTACATTTTCACATTCATTCCCGATTACAGCTCTGTGTCGTGTCTTAGAATCTAACAGGCCTACGTCAGTCAGAACCATTAATATAGCTTATACTTTATTTTTTAAATATGCTGTTAAAAATATATCACGACATGTAAAGTACGACACAGGGTCTTAAATAGAGACCTTTACTCTCCAGAGGGAAGCTGCTATACATGGATTCTAGCTAGCGTAGTGGCTAATGAGAGGGAGAGATGGAGGCAGTGAGAGAGTAGGGCTGGGAAATGCCAGGGACCTCACCATACCATATTATCACCATACTGAGGGACATCACCATACCATATTATTACCATAACATATTATCACCATACCATATTACCACCATACCATATTATCACCATAATGAGGAACCTCACCATACCATATTATCACCATACTGAGGGACATCACCATACCATAATATCACCATACTGAGGGACATCACCATACCATATTATCACCATACTGAGGGACCTCACCATACCATATTACCACCATAACATATTACCACCAAACTGAGGGACCTCACCATACCATATTATCACCATACCATATTACCACCATACCATATTATCACCATACCATATTATCACCACACCATATTATCACCATACTGAGGGACCTCACCATACCATATTATCACCATACTGAGGGACCATACCATATTATCACCATACTGAGGGACCTCACCCTACCATATTACCACCATACCATATTATCACCATACTGAGAGACCTCACCATACCATATTATCACCATACCATATTATCACCATACCATATTACCACCATACCATATTACCACCATACTGAGGGACCTCACCACACCATAATATCACCATACTGAGGGACATCACCATACCATATTATTACCATAACATATTATCACCATACCATATTACCACCATACCATATTATCACCATAATGAGGGACCTCACCATACCATATTATCACCATACTGAGGGACATCACCATACCATAATATCACCATACTGAGGGACATCACCATACCATATTATCACCATACCACATTACCACCATACTGAGGGACCTCACCATACCATATTACCACCATAACATATTACCACCAAACTGAGGGACCTCACCATACCATATTATCACCATACCATATTACCACCATACCATACCATATTACCACCAAACTGAGGGACCTCACCATACCATATTACCACCAAACTGAGGGACCTCACCATACCATATTACCACCATACCATATTACCACCAAACTGAGGGATCTCACCATATTACCACCATACCATAATATCACCATACTGAGAGACCTCACCATACCATATTACCACCATACCATATTATCACCATACTGAGGGATCTCACCATACTGGGGGACATCACCATACCATATTATCACCATACCATATTACCACCATACTGAGAGACCTCACCATACCATATTACCACCATACCATATTTTCACCATACTGAGGGACCATACCATATTACCACCATACCATATTTTCACCATACTGAGGGACCTCACCATACCATATTATCACCATACTGAGGGACCATACCATATTACCACCATACTGAGGGACCTCACCATATTACCACCATACCATATTATCACCATACTGAGGGACCATACCATATTATCACCATACCATATTACCACCATACTGAGAGACTTCACCATACCATATTATCACCATACTGAGGCACCATACCATATTACCACCATACCATATTATCACCATACCATATTACCACCATACTGAGGGACCTCACCATACCATATTACCACCATACTGAGGGACCATACCATATTATCACCATACCATATTACCACCATACTGAGAGACATCACCATACCACATTATCACCATACCATATTACCACCATACTGAGAGACATCACCATACCATATTATCACCATACCATATTACCACCATACTGAGAGACATCACCATACCATATTACCACCATACTGAGAGACATCACCATACGATATTATCACCATACCATATTACCACCATACTGAGAGACATCACCATACCATATTATCACCATACCATATTACCACCATACTGAGAGACATCACCATACCATATTATCACCATACCATATTACCACCATACCATATTACCACCATACTGAGAGACATCACCATACCATATTATCACCATACCATATTATCACCATACCATATTACCACCATACCATATTACCACCATACCATATTACCACCATACTGAGAGACATCACCATACCATATTATCACCATACCATATTACCACCATACTGAGAGACATCACCATACCATATTATCACCATACCATATTATCACCATACCATATTACCACCATACCATATTACCACCATACCATATTATCACCATACTGAGGTATTGGTATGTATTGTGATTCTCATGAATCTACTGCATATGTATTGCGATTTGATGATGCAAACATATTGCTCACTATGTCTGTTGCAAAGAGGTGAGAGAACCATGAGAACAGGAGTTTTGATCATTCAGGGAAATCAAAGTTCTGGAAACAGTTTGTCTCTATTTTAAAAGATGGGCAAAACAAGCTATTATAAAACAAACTATGATTATATTACCTACAGTAGCAAAAAAAACGATGAAAAAAATCAATACTTTGAGTCAAATGTCGAAATAATATCATCCCCAAAAATATATTGTGATGTGTAACTATCAATTTTTGTCCCCCATCACTAGTAGAGAGTGGCCTCCCTGGCTAGGGAAAGGGCAGCGTCACTATGAGAGAGTGGTGTCCCTGGCTAGGGAAAGGGCAGCGTCACTAGTAGAGAGTGGTGTCCCTGGCTAGGGAAAGGGCAGCGTCACTATGAGAGAGTGGTGTCCCTGGCTAGGGAAAGGGCAGCGTCACTAGTAGAGTGGTGTCCCTGGCTAGGGAAAGGGCAGCGTCACTAGTAGAGAGTGGCGTCCCTGGCTAGGGAAAGGGCAGCGTCACTAGTAGAGAGTGGTGTCCCTGGCTAGGGAAAGGGCAGCGTCACTAGTAGAGAGTGGTGTCCCTGGCTAGGGAAAGGGCAGCGTCACTAGTAGAGAGTGGTGTCCCTGGCTAGGGAAAGGGCAGCGTCACTAGTAGAGAGTGGTGTCCCTGGCTAGGGAAAGGGCAGCGTCACTAGTAGAGAGTGGTGTCCCTGGCTAGGGAAAGGGCAGCGTCACTAGTAGAGAGTGGTGTCCCTGGCTAGGGAAAGGGCAGCGTCACTAGTAGAGAGTGGCGTCCCTGGCTAGGGAAAGGGCAGCGTCACTAGTAGAGAGTGGTGTCCCTGGCTAGGGAAAGGGTAGCGTCACTAGTAGAGAGTGGTGTCCCTGGCTAGGGAAAGGGCAGCGTCACTAGTAGAGAGTGGTGTCCCTGGCTAGGGAAAGGGCAGCGTCACTATGAGAGAGTGGTGTCCCTGGCTAGGGAAAGGGCAGCGTCACTAGTAGAGAGTGGTGTCCCTGGCTAGGGAAAGGGCAGCGTCACTATGAGAGAGTGGTGTCCCTGGCTAGGGAAAGGGCAGCGTCACTAGTAGAGAGTGGTGTCCCTGGCTAGGGAAAGGGCAGCGTCACTAGTAGAGAGTGGTGTCCCTGGCTAGGGAAAGGGCAGCGTCACTAGTAGAGAGTGGCGTCCCTGGCTAGGGAAAGGGCAGCGTCACTAGTAGAGAGTGGCGTCCCTGGCTAGGGAAAGGGCAGCGTCACTAGTAGAGAGTGGTGTCCCTGGCTAGGGAAAGGGCAGCGTCACTA
>NC_143026.1:90159820-90184820 GCF_057628025.1 Oncorhynchus mykiss | reverse complement strand
ATATTTATTGCCTTTAACTTGTGCAGAGCTTGAATCACCTGGGGGGTATACAACAAGGCAGAATCAATTATTTAGCCAGCTAATTTTGCTAAACAACTATAAAATTACTATCGATTTTCTGGTTCATTACAGATATGTGTTTTGGTTGTTGAGTCAATAAGCGCTTACCGATTTCAAGCTTATCTTACTAAAAAATAAAATATTGTTCAAAAAGATTTAGTCTATTTAGCTGGTCCTGCTCTGGTTGGTGATGATGACAACCATGTCTTACAGAGATATGTTTTTTTTTTTTAATTTTACCTTAATTTAACTAGGCAAATTCTTACTTTCAATGACGGCCTAGGAACAGTGGGTTAACTGCCTGTTCAGGGGCAGAACGACTGATTTTATTTTACCTTGTCAGCTCAGGGATTCAATCTTGCAACATTTCGGTTACTAGTCCAACGCTCTAACCTCTAGGCTACCTGCTGCCCCTCCACTGTAACCACTAGGCTACCTGCCGCCCCTCCACTCTAACCACTAGGCTACCTGCCGCCCCTCCACTCTAACCACTAGGCTACCTTCCGCCCCCACACTCTAACCACTAGGCTACCTGCCGCCCCTCCACTCTAACCACTAGGCTACTTGCCGCCCCTCCACTCTAACCTCTAGGCTACCTGCCGCCCCTCCACTCTACCCACTAGGCTACCTACCGCCCCTCCACTCTACCCACTAGGCTACCTACCGCCCCTCCACTCTAACCACTAGGCTACCTGCCGCCCCTCCACTCTAACCAAATCAAATCAAATAAAATGTTATTTGTCACATACACATGGTTAGCAGATGTTAATGCGAGTGTAGTGAAATGCTTGTGGAAGCCACTAACCACTAGGCTACCTGCCGCCCCTCCACTCTAACCACTAGGCTACCTGCTGCCCCTCCACTGTAACCACTAGGCTACCTGCCGCCCCTCCACTCTAACCACTAGGCTACCTGCCGCCCCTCCACTCTAACCACTAGGCTACCTTCCGCCCCCACACTCTAACCACTAGGCTACCTGCCGCCCCTCCACTCTAACCACTAGGCTACCTGCCGCCCCTCCACTCTAACCACTAGGCTACCTGCCGCCCCTCCACTCTAACCACTAGGCTACCTGCCGCCCCTCCACTCTAACCACTAGGCTACCTGCCACCCCTCCACTCTAACCACTAGGCTACCTGCCGCCCCTGTTAATTGATGGTGAAGGCCTAAAGATTCAAGTAAAATACCTAATTGTGTTTATTTTAATTTTCTTGTGTCTGGGAAGGAATTCCATTTGGAAACTCGCTTACGGAACTGTAGAACCTGTATCTTGTATTCTAAGAGGGGCTATTTTCATGATGTGTATCTGCAGTGAATCAAACATATGGAATCATCTGAGAGGTGTTTACAACTCATCCCAGAAATAGTATAATGTGAGCCGAAGTTGACAGAGGACTCTGTCAAGACAGGTCATGGAAAGCCTGATTCTATTGCTATGTTGTTGTTTATCCAACTGAGCAGTCATACCTGATATACCTACAGTACCTACAGTCTGTACCTACAGTCTGTACCTACAGTCAGTACCTACAGTCTGTACCTACAGTCAGTACCTACAGTCTGTACCTACAGTCTGTACCTACAGTCAGTACCTACAGTCTGTACCTACAGTCTGTACCTACAGTCAGTACCTACAGTCTGTACCTACAGTCAGTACCTACAGTCTGTACCTACAGTCTGTACCTACAGTCAGTACCTACAGTCTGTACCTACAGTCAGTACCTACAGTCTGTACCTACAGTCTGTACCTACAGTCAGTACCCACAGTCAGTACCTACAGTCTGTACCTACAGTCAGTACCTACAGTCTGTACCTACAGTCAGTACCTACAGTCTGTACCTACAGTCTGTACCTACAGTCTGTACCTACAGTCAGTACCCACAGTCTGTACCTACAGTCTGTACCTACAGTCAGTACCCACAGTCAGTACCTACAGTCTGTACCTACAGTCAGTATCTACAGTCTGTACCTACAGTCAGTACCTACAGTCTGTACCTACAGTCAGTACCTACAGTCTGTACCTACAGTCTGTACCTACAGTCTAAGGTTTGTTTTAATGCTGTTGTTCTTCCTATTCACTGCTGTTGAATAGTGATCACTTCTTAGCAGTGCTCCAAAAGTGATGCAGTATCTCAACGTACAGTAGAACGGATGGTTCTCCACATACAGTAGAACAGATGGTTCTCAACATACAGTAGAACGGATGGTTCTCCACATACAGTAGAACAGATGGTTCTCAACATACAGTAGAACAGATGGTTCTCAACATACAGTAGAACAGATGGTTCTCAACAAACAGTAGAACAGATGGTTCTCAACAAACAGTAGAACAGATGGTTCTCAACATACAGTAGAACAGATGGTTCTCAACAAACAGTAGAACAGATGGTTCTCAACATACAGTAGAACAGATGGTTCTCAACATACAGTAGAACAGATGGTTCTCAACAAACAGTAGAACAGATGGTTCTCAACAAACAGTAGAACAGATGGTTCTCAACATACAGTAGAACAGATGGTTCTCAACAAACAGTAGAACAGATGGTTCTCAACAAACAGTAGAACAGATGGTTCTCAACAAACAGTAGAACAGATGGTTCTCAACAAACAGTAGAACAGATGGTTCTCAACATACAGTAGAACAGATGGTTCTCAACAAACAGTAGAACAGATGGTTCTCAACAAACAGTAGAACAGATGGTTCTCAACATACAGTAGAACAGTGGTTCTCAACAAACAGTAGAACAGATGGTTCTCAACAAACAGTAGAACAGATGGTTCTCAACATACAGTAGAACAGATGGTTCTCAACAAACAGTAGAACAGATGGTTCTCAACATACAGTAGAACAGATGGTTCTCAACATACAGTAGAACAGATGGTTCTCAACAAACAGTAGAACAGATGGTTCTCAACAAACAGTAGAACAGATGGTTCTCAACATACAGTAGAACAGATGGTTCTCAACAAACAGTAGAACAGATGGTTCTCCACATACAGTAGAACAGATGGTTCTCAACATACAGTAGAACAGATGGTTCTCAACATACAGTAGAACAGATGGTTCTCAACATACAGTAGAACAGATGGTTCTCAACAAACAGTAGAACAGATGGTTCTCAACATACAGTAGAACAGATGGTTCTCAACATACAGTAGAACAGATGGTTCTCAACAAACAGTAGAACAGATGGTTCTCCACATACAGTAGAACAGTAGAACAGATGGTTCTCAACATACAGTAGAACAGTAGAACAGATGGTTCTCAACATATAGTAGAACAGATGGTTCTCAACATACATTAGAACAGTAGAACAGATGGTTCTCCACATACATTAGAACAGTAGAACAGATGGTTCTCCACATACAGTAGAACAGTAGAACAGATGGTTCTCAACATACAGTAGAACATATGGTTCTCAACATACATTAGAACAGTAGAACAGATGGTTCTCAACATACAGTAGAACAGTAGAACAGATGGTTCTCAACATACAGTAGAACAGATGGTTCTCAACATACAGTAGAACAGATGGTTCTCAACAAACAGTAGAACAGATGGTTCTCAACATACAGTAGAACAGATGGTTCTCAACATACATTAGAACAGTAGAACAGATGGTTCTCAACATACAGTACAACAGATGGTTCTCAACATACAGTAGAACAGATGGTTCTCAACAAACAGTAGAACAGATGGTTCTCAACATACAGTAGAACAGATGGTTCTCAACATACAGTAGAACAGATGGTTCTCAACAAACAGTAGAACAGATGGTTCTCAACATACAGTAGAACAGATGGTTCTCAACATACATTAGAACAGTAGAACAGATGGTTCTCAACATACAGTACAACAGATGGTTCTCAACATACAGTAGAACAGATGGTTCTCAACAAACAGTAGAACAGATGGTTCTCAACATACAGTAGAACAGATGGTTCTCAACATACAGTAGAACAGATGGTTCTCAACAAACAGTAGAACAGATGGTTCTCAACATACAGTAGAACAGATGGTTCTCAACAAACAGTAGAACAGATGGTTCTCAACATACAGTAGAACAGATGGTTCTCAACGTACAGTAGAACAGATGGTTCTCAACAAACAGTAGAACAGTGGTTCTCAATGTACAGTAGAACAGATGGTTCTCAACATACAGTAGAACAGATGGTTCTCAACAAACAGTAGAACAGATGGTTCTCAACATACAGTAGAACAGATGGTTCTCAACATACAGTAGAACAGATGGTTCTCAACAAACAGTAGAACAGATGGTTCTCAACATACAGTAGAACAGATGGTTCTCAACAAACAGTAGAACAGATGGTTCTCAACATACAGTAGAACAGATGGTTCTCAACAAACAGTAGAACAGATGGTTCTCAACATACAGTAGAACAGATGGTTCTCAACGTACAGTAGAACAGATGGTTCTCAACATACAGTAGAACAGATGGTTCTCAACAAACAGTAGAACAGATGGTTCTCAACATACAGTAGAACAGATGGTTCTCAACATACAGTAGAACAGATGGTTCTCAACAAACAGTAGAACAGATGGTTCTCAACATACAGTAGAACAGATGGTTCTCAACATACATTAGAACAGTAGAACAGATGGTTCTCAACATACAGTACAACAGATGGTTCTCAACATACAGTAGAACAGATGGTTCTCAACAAACAGTAGAACAGATGGTTCTCAACATACAGTAGAACAGATGGTTCTCAACAAACAGTAGAACAGATGGTTCTCAACATACAGTAGAACAGATGGTTCTCAACATACAGTAGAACAGATGGTTCTCAACAAACAGTAGAACAGATGGTTCTCAACATACAGTAGAACAGATGGTTCTCAACAAACAGTAGAACAGATGGTTCTCAACATACAGTAGAACAGATGGTTCTCAACGTACAGTAGAACAGATGGTTCTCAACAAACAGTAGAACAGTGGTTCTCAATGTACAGTAGAACAGATGGTTCTCAACATACAGTAGAACAGATGGTTCTCAACAAACAGTAGAACAGATGGTTCTCAACATACAGTAGAACAGATGGTTCTCAACATACAGTAGAACAGATGGTTCTCAACAAACAGTAGAACAGATGGTTCTCAACATACAGTAGAACAGATGGTTCTCAACAAACAGTAGAACAGATGGTTCTCAACATACAGTAGAACAGATGGTTCTCAACGTACAGTAGAACAGATGGTTCTCAACAAACAGTAGAACAGTGGTTCTCAATGTACAGTAGAACAGATGGTTCTCAACATACAGTAGAACAGATGGTTCTCAACAAACAGTAGAACAGATGGTTCTCAACATACAGTAGAACAGATGGTTCTCAACAAACAGTAGAACAGATGGTTCTCAACAAACAGTAGAACAGATGGTTCTCAACATACAGTAGAACAGATGGTTCTCAACATACAGTAGAACAGATGGTTCTCAACAAACAGTAGAACAGATGGTTCTCAACATACAGTAGAACAGATGGTTCTCAACATACAGTAGAACAGATGGTTCTCAACAAACAGTAGAACAGATGGTTCTCAACATACAGTAGAACAGATGGTTCTCAACATACAGTAGAACAGATGGTTCTCAACATACAGTAGAACAGATGGTTCTCAACATACAGTAGAACAGATGGTTCTCAACATACAGTAGAACAGATGGTTCTCAACAAACAGTAGAACAGATGGTTCTCAACATACAGTAGAACAGATGGTTCTCAACATACAGTAGAACAGATGGTTCTCAACATACAGTAGAACAGATGGTTCTCAACATACAGTAGAACAGATGGTTCTCAACATACAGTAGAACAGATGGTTCTCAACATACAGTAGAACAGATGGTTCTCAACATACAGTAGAACAGATGGTTCTCAACATACAGTAGAACAGATGGTTCTCAACATACAGTAGAACAGAGAACAACTGCATTAGAGGACTATTTACTGTATTTGGTCTTGTACAGTGTTAAACTAATGCAGTGACCTATAGTATATTCCTAGCATTGTTGTTTTTTTATTGTGTCCTAATCATTTACATTCATATGTGTTTTTTTTCCAAAATTGTCACAACATGTACTGTACATCTGCTTTGAGAGTTTCTTAGACAAAGACTGTTCAGTTTGAGGACAGAGGAATCGGGAAGACTGACATATCCCCAGCAAATTAGATGTGAATATCTGAAGCTACTTGGGTAAATGTATGAATAACAGGAATAGAGATGGACCACATCTGAAGCTGGCCATCTTAGTTAAAGCCTTCACATCTGATTTAGACCGAAGCCTGAAGGACAAATCCCACTGACAGAAACGTTATGATATACCGACCAAAATTTCCAATTGCACATCAAATTCAAAAAGATTGTTCTTTCGGCCGAGGTAAAGAGCTTAAAAATATGACTTTTAAACTTGTCAATTTGTCTCCGCCAGAAATGTCAGGGATAGTTCCAGCTCTCAGTCGATTAGCTCCCTCCGTCCTCACATGCCGACAGATCAGGAACATTTGGTTTTAATCAAAGAGTAGAACTGGACAGACAAAAAGTGTTTCTGATGTGAGTGTGTGTGTGCTTTGTTTTACCAACGTTTTATTCAGAAACTTGAGCAGGGCGTTTCTTTAAAATATCAAACTATTCTGTTTTGGTGGTCACTGTGATGGCCAGCAATATGTGTCTGTTGGTCTCGCACCCCCTCAAAAGTCCCTGCCTTCTACCAGTCAAACTATTCTGTTTTGGTGGTCACTGTGATGGCCAGCAATATGTGTCTGTTGGTCTCGCATCCCCTCAAAAGTCCCTACCTTCTACCAGTCAAACTATTCTGTTTTGGTGGTCACTGTGATGGCCAGCAATATGTGTCTGTTGGTCTCGCATCCCCTCAAAAGTCCCTGCCTTCTACCAGTCAAACTATTCTGTTTTGGTGGTCACTGTGATGGCCAGCAATATGTGTCTGTTGGTCTCGCACCCCCTCAAAAGTCCCTGCCTTCTACCAGTCAAACTATTCTGTTTTGGTGGTCACTGTGATGGCCAGCAATATGTGTCTGTTGGTCTCGCATCCCCTCAAAAGTCCCTGCCTTCTACCAGTCAAACTATTCTGTTTTGGTGGTCACTGTGATGGCCAGCAATATGTGTCTGTTGGTCTCGCATCCCCTCAAAAGTCCCTGCCTTCTACCAGTCAAACTATTCTGTTTTGGTGGTCACTGTGATGGCCAGCAATATGTGTCTGTTGGTCTCGCATCCCCTCAAAAGTCCCTGCCTTCTACCAGCCATTGAATTAGATTTCAACATAAGCAGAGGTTTTGGTGGTGTGTATTGTTTAGTTTATGGTTGGGATAGAATGGGAAAGGAAAATAGCAATTCCAACGCAATCTTAGTAATGACCGTATGACATTGTGTAAGAGTCTTATCTTAATTTCTTAATGATATAATTAAGCAATATGGCACGAAGGGGTGTGGTATATGGCCAATATACCACGGCTAAGCTCTATTCTTAAGCACGACGCAACGTGGAGTGCCTGCATACAGCCCTTAGCCGTGGTATATTGGCCATATACCATAAACCCCCGAGGTGCCTTATTGCTATTATAAAACTGGTTACCAATGTAATTAGAGCAGTAAAAATGCATGTTTTGTCATACCCGTGGTATACAGTCTGATATACCACGGCTGTCAGCCAATCAGCATTCAGGGCTCAAAACACCCAGTTTATAATTAGTTATTTAATCAAATTGTTGTGTGTAAAAACGCATTATGTTTGGGTCAGAGACTATAGAAACATACAGGAAATGCATGTATTACCAAGGAATTACAGCTATCTATAAGTAAAACAAAGAGCTTTGAGAATGCAAAGAGAATGTCTCTGGCATTTCCTGTAAACAACTTGTTGAGCAACAATGATCTCTCTCCTTCTCCTTGAGATCCTTATTATTCTTTAAAAGCTGCCTGATTTACATAACCTTGCTCCTTGACAGGATTTGAATAGATTCAGAAGAGCTGGTGTGTTTTCAGCTGGCTACAACTCAATTTAGACAGGATTTGAATAGATTCAGAAGAGCTGGTATGTTTTCAGCTGGCTACAACTCAATTTAGACAGGATTTGAATAGATTCAGAAGAGCTGGTATGTTTTCAGCTGGCTACAACTCAATTTAGACAGGATTTGAATAGATTCAGAAGAGCTGGTATGTTTTCAGCTGGCTACAACTCAATTTAGACAGGAGTTGAATAGATTCAGAAGAGCTGGTGTGTTTTCAGCTGGCTACAACTCAATTTAGACAGGATTTGAACAGATTCAGAAGAGCTGGTGTGTTTTCAGCTGGCTACAACTCAATTTAGACAGGATTTGAACAGATTCAGAAGAGCTGGTATGTTTTCAGCTGGCTACAACTCAATTTAGACAGGATTTGAACAGATTCAGAAGAGCTGGTATGTTTTCAGCTGGCTACAACTCAATTTAGACAGGATTTGAACAGATTCAGAAGAGCTGGTATGTTTTCAGCTGGCTACAACTCAATTTAGACAGGATTTGAATAGATTCAGAAGAGCTGGTATGTTTTCAGCTGGCTACAACTCAATTTAGACAGGATTTGAATAGATTCAGAAGAGCTGGTATGTTTTCAGCTGGCTACAACTCAATTTAGACAGGCCTGTGTGCTACAGTATTTCTCTCCCTCTCTTCCGTCTCTCTCTTCCCTTTCTCTCCCCTCTCTCTCTCTCTCTCCCCTCCCTCTCTTTCTCTCTCTCTCTTTCTCCCACTCTCTCTCTTTTCTCCCCTGTCTCTCTCCCTTCCGCTCTCTCGCTCTCTCCACTCTTTCTCTCTCTCTCTCTCTCTCTCTCTCTCTCTCTCTCTCTCTCTCTCTCTCTCTCTCTCTCTCTCTCTCTCTCTCTCTCTCTCTCTCTCTCTCTCTCCTCTCTCTCTCTCTCTCTCTCTCTCTCTCTCTCTCTCTCTCTCTCTCTCTCTCTCTCTCTCTCTCCCCTCTCTCTCTCTCCTCTCTCTCTCTCTCTCTCTCTCTCTCTCCCTCTCTCTCTCTCTCTCTCTCTCTCTCTCTCTCTCTCTCTCTCTCTCTCTCTCTCTCCCCTTATTTCTCTCTCTCTCTCTCTCTCTCTCTCTCTCTCTCTCCCCTTCTTTCTCTCTCACTTTTATTTGAAGAGATCATCCAGCTCGTTCCCGTCCACCTGGAAAATTGCACACAGACCCTGGGACAATTACGATTTGAACCTTTATAAGGGTACATTGAAAGAACATAGCTGTAATTCTAGCATGAACCAGGTGTTGCTCGCTGGAGACATAGACCTCCCATATTTGAACACTCAAGATCTGAAGTTTGTTCAATGTTAAATATCACCGAGGGTTTTAAAGGCTGTGATTTATGTCCACACGGAACAGATCTGAAGCATAAATCAAACGTAAACGTGACAGTGTGTTAATGTGATCATATAGGTGTAACCGGGATCAATAACTATAAAATGAATATACCACAAAACATAGTCAACACAAGAGCAAAAAACGTTTAGAAACGGATAGCAATCAATCAGAAATGTGTCGGTACAAAACGTTTAGAAACGGATAGCAATCAATCAGAAATGTGTCTGTACAAAACGTTTAGAAACGGATAGCAATCAATCAGAAATGTGTCGGTACAAAACGTTTAGAAACGGATAGCAATCAATCAGAAATGTGTCGGTACAAAACGTTTAGAAACGGATAGCAATCAATCAGAAATGTGTCGGTACAAAACGTTTAGAAACGGATATCAATCAATCAGAAATGTGTCGGTACAAAACGTTTAGAAACGGATAGCAATCAATCAGAAATGTGTCGGTACAAAACGTTTAGAAACGGATAGCAATCAATCAGAAATGTGTCGGTACAAAACGTTTAGAAACGGATAGCAATCAATCAGAAATGTGTCGGTACAAAACGTTTAGAAACGGATAGCAATCAATCAGAAATGTGTCGGTACAAAACGTTTAGAAACGGATAGCAATCAATCAGAAATTTGTCGGTACAAAACGTTTAGAAACGGATAGCAATCCATCAGAAATGTGTCGGTTAAAAACGTTCTTGTCTTCAACATTTTTTGTTTAATTGAAACTAGAATACCCAAACTAGCTAGAAAAAACAGAGCTGTTTTCCATCATAATTAAAGGTTCAATAAAAATACAAAATACATTAACTTTCTATAATGACCACCTCAACAGTCGTTTATTAGGTTTTACTCATTACACGGACTAATAAATGGCTTGTCAGTGGATGTGGAAGGACATTTTGTAGTGCGTATAATTATATAATAGCATCATTTAAACTCCAATTTAATAATTTAGACTAAATTGCGTTGACCTTGATACTGTGTTCAAATTCCCAAACATCCTAGATTTGTCCCTCTGCTGTAGTCTCGACAGGACTCAAAGTGATGAGGTGCCACACGTGCAACGTTGGTGGGAGTGTCTGCCGCGAGTAGAAATCTACTCCTCTCCTGCGGACAGCTAGCAGCCACCTCTCCATTCCCAAAGCGGACTCTCAAAATCAACTAGAGGAATTGACACGGGCTGAATAGGACTTAAAACACATCTGTTGTAGAGAAAGTGATCTTATTTCGACTGTTTTCAGCCAACAGAATGGCATTGTGGCGGGTTACGGTTGTCTCGATGTGGTATTTGATCGCGTTGAGCTCCGCGCGCAGGACTGGTGCTGAAGACGGAGAGGTTTTGGAGAAAACGAACGGCGCGAGATGTACTTCGCGCTGCTTCAGTCTGCACATGACACAACTCACAGCATCTTTTAAACATCTTCAGGTAAAATCTTTACATTTGATTAAAACCGTTAATGTGGACGAATTTTACACAAACTGATGTTTGAGAGTATGAACCCGCGCTCACGTTGCGCGTATTTAGTGTTGTTCATGGTATTTCGTTTTATTCAGTGTGTTAGGCTATGTTGAATGGAAATAAGCATTACATGCACAATAACCAAAACTGAGTAGCATGTCATATGTGGGTAACATCCATTTTAACGCTACGATTAAGGCTGAACTCAAGCTGTTCAACATTTGTGACAATACTCGTTGGGGAGGTAAAGACCATCGAAAGCCATATTATCCTTAACCTCTTCAACATGTGCGTTCGCTTTAGTGGGTGGGAAAGTCATTAAGCACCACACTTTTTCTGACTTCAGTCTGACTGAATGGGATGTAAGGCGTGAGTGGGGGGCCGGAGCTAGGGGTGTGTGTGTGAGTGGAGGGGGAGGGGGGGGGGCTGGTTTTGGAACTGGCTAAGGCATTAGATCCGCGGCCACCTGGGTGCAGGGTGGAGGGGTAATGAGGGTGGCCTCTGAATGACTGGGAGTCCAGTCCCCGCTCTGGGCTGAGAGGTGTCGGCGTGCCGCTGATTCACAGCTCTGAAGAGGGAGGGAGGGATGGTGGGTCTGGCTGAGGGATGGTGGTGGGGCTGGCTGAGGGAGGGATGGAGGTGGGGCTGGCTGAGGGAAGGATGGAGGTGGGGCTGGCTGAGGGAGGGATGGAGGTGGGGCTGGCTGAGGGATGGCTGGAGGTGGGGCTGGCTGAGGGAGGGATGGAGGTGGGGCTGGCTGAGGGAGGGATGGTGGTGTGCTGCTGGCTGAGGGACGGATGGAGGTGGGGCTGGCTGAGGGAGGGATGGAGGTGGGGCTGGCTGAGGGAGGGATGGAGGTGGGGCTGGCTGAGGGAGGGATGGAGGTGGGGCTGGCTGAGGGAGGGATGGAGGTGGGGCTGGCTGAGGGAGGGATGGAGGTGGCGCTGGCTGAGGGACGGATGGAGGTGGGGCTGGCTGAGGGAGGGATGGAGGTGGGGCTGGCTGAGGGAGGGATGGAGGTGGCGCTGGCTGAGGGAGGATGGAGGTGGGGCTGGCTGAGGGAGCTGTAAAGCAAAATGAAACGACTTGTATATAGGCTATACCTACTAGGTCGAATCCTTCTAGCTATAAGGACCTAATCCTTAAGGATAAATGACAATTTATTAGATCACATAAAGGACAATATGTCTTATTTAACTTGTTTGCCTTATTATTGTTACCCTTCTGATTGACAACATCCTCCAATAGAAGAATATGTTGTAGTACACAGGGGTGTGTGTGTGAGTGGGCTCAAATGCTCCCAGGAATCTGAGCTAACTTTACTGCAGTACAGTTCAAAACATAACATTTCTATCCAAGTAGATCCTTATCAGATCTGTGATTTTTTTAAATGAATGATAATGTGAGTTTGAGATATGATGTGACTTCATATGCTGTGTGGTGGAACCACAGACATTTCTAGATAACCAACAAGCTCTCACAGCCTCACTGCAGAGTTAGACGTTCATTCACGTTTTTCTCCAAATGTCAAATTTCAACGTTTCTCCAAACGTCAAATTTCAAAGTGTCTTTGACACCCTGGGTTGACTCTTTCTGGTCAGTATCGTTCCATTTCTTCAAACGTCACTCCAAATGGTATGGGTTAAGGTTTGGGTTAAGGTTTGGGTTAAGGTATGGGTTAAGGTATGGGTTAAGGTTTGGGTTAAGGTATGGGTTAAGGTTTGGGTTAAGGTATGGGTTAAGGTTTGGGTTAAGGTATGGGTTAAGGTTTGGGTTAAGGTATGGGTTAAGGTTTGGGTTAAGGTATGGGTTAAGGTTTGGGTTAAGGTATGGGTTAAGGTATGGGTTAAGGTTTGGGTTAAGGTTTGGGTTAAGGTTTGGGTTAAGGTATGGGTTAAGGTTTGGGTTAAGGTTTGGATTAAGGTATGGGTTAAGGTATGGGTTAAGGTTTGGGTTAAGGTATGGGTTAAGGTTTGGGTTAAGGTATGGGTTAAGGTTTGGGTTAAGGTATGGGTTAAGGTTTGGGTTAAGGTATGGGTTAAGGTTTGGGTTAAGGTATGGGTTAAGGTTTGGGTTAAGGTATGGGTTAAGGTATGGGTTAAGGTTTGGGTTAAGGTTTGGGTTAAGGTATGGGTTAAGGTATGGGTTAAGGTTTGGGTTAAGGTATGGGTTAAGGTATGGGTTAAGGTTTGGGTTAAGGTTTGGGTTAAGGTATGGGTTAAGGTATGGGTTAAGGTTTGGGTTAAGGTTTGGGTTAAGGTATGGGTTAAGGTATGGGTTAAGGTTTGGGTTAAGGTATGGGTTAAGGTATGGGTTAAGGTTTGGGTTAAGGTTTGGGTTAAGGTATGGGTTAAGGTATGGGTTAAGGTTTGGGTTAAGGTTTGGGTTAAGGTATGGGTTAAGGTATGGGTTAAGGTTTGGGTTAAGGTATGGGTTAAGGTTTGGGTTAAGGTATGGGTTAAGGTTTGGGTTAAGGTATGGGTTAAGGTTTGGGTTAAGGTATGGGTTAAGGTTTGGGTTAAGGTATGGGTTAAGGTATGGGTTAAGGTTTGGGTTAAGGTTTGGGTTAAGGTTTGGGTTAAGGTATGGGTTAAGGTTTGGGTTAAGGTATGGGTTAAGGTATGGGTTAAGGTATGGGTTAAGGTTTGGGTCAAGGTATGGGTCAAGGTTTGGGTTAAGGTATGGGTTACGGTATGGGTTAAGGTATGGGTTAAGGTTTGGGTTAAGGTATGGGTTAAGGTTTGGGCTAAGGTTTGGGTTAAGGTTTGGGTTAAGGTATGGGTTAAGGTTTGGGTTAAGGTATGGGTTAAGGTTTGGGTTAAGGTATGGGTTACGGTATGGGTTAAGGTTTGGGTTAAGGTATGGGTTAAGGTATGGGTTAAGGTATGGGTTAAGGTTTGGGTTAAGGTTTGGGTTAAGGTATGGGTTAAGGTTTGGGTTAAGGTATGGGTTAAGGTATGGGTTAAGGTATGGGTTAAGGTTTGGGCTAAGGTTTGGGTTAAGGTTTGGGTTAAGGTATGGGTTAAGGTTTGGGTTAAGGTATGGGTTAAGGTTTGGGTTAAGGTATGGGTTAAGGTATGGGTTAAAGTATGGGTTAAGGTATGGGTTAAAGTATGGGTTAACGTTTGGGATATGGTTCAAACAATAAAATAAAAAACGAGTGTCCACCATTGGGATCCAACACGCTACTCCCTGATCCAGAGTCATGGGATTACACCCTTCTTTCACACCTGGCGGGTAGGAGCGTTGGACTAGTAACCGAAAGGTTGCTGGATCAAATCCCAGAGCTGACCATGTAAAAAAAATATTGTCGTTCTGCCCCTGAGCAAGGCAGTTAACCCAATGTGCCGATGACGTGGATGTCGATTTAAGGCAGCCCCCCCCCCCCCCTGCTCCTCTCAGAGGGGGTTCAGAGGGTTGGGGGGGTTCAGAGGGGTTGGGTTAAATGCGGAAGACACATTTCAGTTGAATGCATTCAGTTGGACAGTTGACTAGGTACCTCCCCCCTTTCCCTTTCCTGTCCACACCACCCTAGCAGAACCCATAGAACCCAGAACCCATAGAACCCAGAACCCATAGCGCCCACTGCCACCCCTAGTGTCCGGTTGTGAAAGGCATTTCCAGACGTCTTTAGGTCATGGGATAAACGTCCAACTTCACTCTCGAGCGATCTGCCTGAGATAACAGCCGCAGATGACATCATCTGAGAAATGACTGTTGTCAAGTCACGTCCACATGTGTGTTTGTGTGCCAAAACACATCATACCACCAGCCACAGGAGTGTGTGTGTGTGTGTGTGTGTGTGTGTTTGTGTGTGAGAGAGAGAGAAAATCCCACCCTGGCTTGGCTTGCTTCCGACCACTGGAATGTGACCCTCACTATTTCCAGTTCACACCTCAGTCAGTCTGCTCCTTAGTGAGTCGTACTGTGTGTTGTTCTGTATGTGTTCCCTGTAGTGTGTGTGTTGTTCTGAATGTGTTCCCTGTAGCATGTGTGTTGTTCTGAATGTGTTCCCTGTAACGTGTGTGTTGTTCTGAATGTGTTCCCTGTAGCATGTGTGTTGTTCTGAATGTGTTCCCTGTAGCGTGTGTGTTGTTCTGAATGTGTTCCCTGTAGCATGTGTGTTGTTCTGTATGTGTTCCCTGTAGCGTGTGTGTTGTTCTGAATGTGTTCCCTGTAGCGTGAGTGTTGTTCTGAATGTGTTCCCTGTAGCGTGTGTGTTGTTCTGAATGTGTTCCCTGTAGCGTGTGTGTTGTTCTGAATGTGTTCCCTGTAGCGTGTGTGTTGTTCTGAATGTGTTCCCTGTAGCATGTGTGTTGTTCTGAATGTGTTCCCTGTAGCGTGTGTGTTGTTCTGAATGTGTTCCCTGTAGTGTGTGTGTTGTTCTGTATGTGTTCCCTGTAGCGTGTGTGTTGTTCTGTATGTGTTCCCTGTAGCGTGTGTGTTGTTCTGAATGTGTTCCCTGTAGCGTGTGTGTTGTTCTGTATGTGTTCCCTGTAGCGTGTGTGTGTTTTTGTGCGTGTCATAAGCTTCTCTGAGCGATGTGTGTGTCTCCTCTCGGGCGCTAGATAGGTAGCCAGGTAGGGTTAAGTTCAAAGGTCACCTGTGCAGCCGTCCACACCACCTACAAGCTCTGACAGACAGACAAATGGACAGAGAGACAGTACATTCTTGCTGATGTCATCCTCTCCTGTCTGGGGGTGATTTACTCCTGGCGATAGGTATACTGAGGTACTGACCTAAGACAAAGAGACAGAGAGCTTTAGAGGACATCTAAAAACAGCAAGATCAGAGGTTGTCAACCTTTTCCTTTCCTGGAACCACCAATCACAGTCCAAAGCTCTTGAGGACCAACATTTGCGGAGTCTCAGATTTTTTATAAAACACAAAATATCTTAATGGTCAAATGTTGTCAATTTTATCAGGGAATGTAACAGAATACGATTACAGATGGATGTCTGATAACACTTTCCATTGAGAAAACCCTAACCCTCCCCTGTGCTGCACAGACTCTATATACCTGCTCTACTATCTACAGAGACTCTATATACCTGCTCTACTATCTATAGAGACTCTATATACCTGCTCTACTATCTATAGAGACCCTAACCCTCCCCTGTGCTGCACAGACTCTATATACCTGCTCTACTATCTATAGAGACTCTACATACCTGCTCTACTATCTACAGAGACTCTATATACCTGCTCTACTATCTATAGAGACTCTATATACCTGCTCTACTATCTATAGAGACCCTAACCCTCCCCTGTGCTGCACAGACTCTATATACCTGCTCTACTATCTATAGAGACTCTACATACCTGCTCTACTATCTACAGAGACTCTATATACCTGCTCTACTATCTATAGAGACTCTATATACCTGCTCTTCTATCTATAGAGACCCTAACCCTCCCCTGTGCTGCACAGACTCTATATACCTGCTCTACTATCTATAGAGACTCTACATACCTGCTCTACTATCTACAGAGACTCTATATACCTGCTCTACTATCTATAGAGACTCTATATACCTGCTCTACTATCTACAGAGACTCTATATACATGCTCTACTATCCACAGATTGTATATACCTGCTTTACTATCTATAGAGACGCTATATACCTGCTCTACTATCTACAGAGACTCTATATACCTGCTCTACTATCTACATAGACTCTATATACCTGCTCTACTATCTACAGAGTCTATATACCTGCTCTACTATCTACAGAGACTCTATATACCTGCTCTACAATCCACAGACTCTATATACCTGCTCTACGATCCACAGAGACTCTATATACCTGCTCTACTATCTACATAGACTCTATATACCTGCTCTACTATCTACATAGACTCTATATACCTGCTCTACTATCTACATAGACTCCATATACCTGCTCTACTATCTACCTATACTCTATATACCTGCTCTACTATCTACAGAGATTCTATATACCTGCTCTACTATCTACAGAGTCTATATACCTGCTCTACTATCTACAGAGACTCTATATACCTGCTCTACAATCCACAGACTCTATATACCTGCTCTACAATCCACAGAGACTATATACCTGCTCTACTATCTACATAGACTCTATATACCTGCTCTACTATCTGCAGAGTCTATATACCTGCTCTAAAATCCACATACTCTATATACCTGCTCTACTATCTACATAGACTCTATATACCTGCTCTACTATCTACAGAGACTCTATATACCTGCTCTACTATCTATAGAGTCTCTATATACCTGCTCTACTATCTACAGAGACTCTATATACCTGCTCTACTATCTACATAGACTCTATATACCTGCTCTACTATCTACATAGACTCTATATACCTGCTCTACTATCTACATAGACTCTATATACCTGCTCTACTATCTATAGATAGTCTATATACCTGCTCTACTATCTACAGAGAGTCTATATACCTGCTCTACTATCTATAGAGACTATATACCAGCTCTACTATCTATAGAGACTATATATACCTGCTCTACAATCCACATAGTCTATATACCTGCTCTACTATCTATAGAGACTCTATATACCTGCTCTACTATCTATAGAGACTCTATATACCTGCTCTACTATCTATAGAGACTATATATACCTGCTCTACTATCCACATAGTCTATATACCTGCTCTACTATCTATAGAGACTCTGTATACCTGCTCTACTATCTATAGAGACTCTATATACCTGCTCTACTATCTACAGAGACTCTATATATCTGCTCTACTATCTACAGAGACTCTATATACCTGCTCTACTATCTATAGAGACTATATATACCTGCTCTACTATCCACATAGTCTATATACCTGCTCTACTATCTATAGAGACTCTGTATACCTGCTCTACTATCTATAGAGACTCTATATACCTGCTCTACTATCTACAGAGACTCTATATATCTGCTCTACTATCTACAGAGACTCTATATACCTGCTCTACTATCTATAGAGACTCTATATACCTGCTCTACTATCTATAGAGACTCTATATATCTGCTCTACTATCTACAGAGACTCTATATACCTGCTCTACTATCTATAGAGACTCTATATACCTGCTCTACAATCCACATAGTCTATATATCTGCTCTACTATCTACAGAGACTCTATATACCTGCTCTACTATCTACATAGACTATATACCTGGTTTACTATCTACATAGACTCTATATACCTGCTCTACTATCTACAGAGTCTATATACCTGCTCTACTATCTACAGAATCTATATACGTGCTCTACTATCTACAGAGTCTATATACCTGCTCTACTATCTACAGAGTCTATATACCTGCTCTACTATCCACAGAGTCTATATACCTGCTCTACTATCTACAGAGTCTGTCTATATACCTGCTCTACTATCCACAGAGTCTATATACCTGCTCTACTATCTACAGAGTCTATATACCTGCTCTACTATCCACAGAGTCTATATACCTGCTCTACTATCTACAGAGTCTGTCTATATACCTGCTCTACTATCCACAGAGTCTATATACCTGCTCTACTATCCACAAAGTCGATATACCTGCTCTACAATCTACAGAGTCTATATACCTGCTCTACTATCTACAGAGTCTATATACCTGCTCTACTATCTACAGAGTCTATATACCTGCTCTACAATCCACAGAGTCTATATACTTGCTCTACAATCCACAGAGTCTATATACCTGCTCTACAATCCACAGAGTCTATATACCTGCTCTACAATCCACAGAGTCTATATACCTGCTCTACAATCCACAGAGTCTATATACCTGCTCTACAATCCAGAGTCTATATACCTGCTCTACTATCTACAGAGTCTATATACCTGCTCTAAAATCCACAGAGTCTATATACCTGCTCTACTATCTACATAGACTCTATATACCTGCTCTACAATCTATAGAGTCTATATACCTGCTCTACAATCTACAGAGACTATATACCTGCTCTACAATCCACAGAGTCTATATACCTGCTCTACAATCCACAGAGTATATTTACCTGCTCTACTATCTACAGAGTCTATATACCTGCTCTACAATCCACAGAGTCTATATACCTGCTCTACTATCTACAGAGTCTATATACCTGCTCTACAATCCACAGAGTCTATATACCTGCTCTACAATCCACAGAGTCTATATACCTGCTCTACAATCCACAGAGTCTATATACCTGCTCTACTATCTACATAGACTCTATAGACCTGCTCTACTGGGAGTTAAGTGATGCTGTTTATGACACGGTTCGTGTTGCCTTCTCCTGTCACCACAAGAGAGAGGTGCTACGCTGCAGCTGGGCTGGGTAGTGGAACCCTGTCATCCTCACCTCACTTGAGCTGGGGTTATCTGGGGCCAGGCACACAAAGGGCCTTCTGATACACCACCTACGTCAATGCTAGCTATCATTTATGCCAATGCATTTATGTCACTCAGTCAGTTTGACTTTCTCCTTTGAGCAAAGCCAAGCCCTGCCAGCCCAGACAGCTGCTCTTTTGGCCCAGTTGGCTACTCTTTTCCCCCAACAGAGAGAATGGAAGTAAAATCAAGAATGGAAGTAAAATCAATTGTGGTTGAAAGGGAGATGTGTTAGACAGGATAGTGTTAGACAGGATAGTGTTAGATGTGATAGACAGGATAGTGTTAGACAGGATAGTGTTAGATGAGATAGTGTTAGATGAGATAGTGATAGACAGGATAGTGTTATACAGGATAGTGTTAGACAGGATAGTGTTAGATGAGATAGTGTTAGATGAGATAGTGTTGGACAGGATAGTGTTATATAGGATAGTGTTGGACGGGATAGTGTTATACAGGATAGTGTTAGACAGGATAGTGTTAGATGAGATAGTGTTAGATGAGATAGTGTTAGATGAGATAGTGTTAGATGTGATAGTGTTAGACAGGATAGTGTTAGACAGGATAGTGTTAGATAGGATAGTGTTAGATGAGATTGTGTTAGACAGGATAGTGTTAGACAGGATAGTGTTAGATAGGATAGTGTTAGATGAGATTGTGTTAGACAGGATATTGTTAGATGAGATAGTGTTAGATGAGATAGTGTTAGACAGGATAGTGTTAGACAGGATAGTGTTAGACAGGATAGTGTTAGATGAGATAGTGTGAGATGTGATAGTGTTAGATGGGATAGTGTTAGATGAGATAGTGTTAGATGAGATAGTGTTAGATAGGATAGTGTTAGATGAGATAGTGTTAGATAGGATAGTGTGAGATGAGATAGTGTTAGATAGGATAGTGTTAGATGAGATAGTGTTAGATAGGATAGTGTTAGATGAGATAGTGTTAGATAGGATAGTGTTAGATGAGATAGTGTTAGACAGGATAGTGTGAGATGGCATTGTGTAGAAGACCCTGAGACCTCAGGAGAGGCCAGAATACATTGGGTTCCCTGCTATTAAATGTCCCAGATCCTTCAGACCGTGGAGAGACTGTGTGTGTGTTGGAAGAATGAAGCTATTCTTCTTCACTCTTTGTCTCCTCTCCTGTCTTAGACATGCAGACATGTTTGCTCTGATGGGTTCTTCTCTCTGCTGTAGGTGACCTTACCACAAACTGTCACAGCTCTGAACACTCCCAAATCAACTTGCCCCTGCGACCCATGAAGTTTACATGCAACAAAACTCTGTTAGCTCTCTGAGCTAAAGCCTAGGCATTGGCTAGAGAAGAAAACAACTATTTTATGTCTCAGGAATGATTACTCATCACCGAACCAACTTCCTTACAACCCTTCACATATATCTGAAAGGAATGGGTGAGTGTAAGCAATATGGGTCCAGTGGTTTAGAGGGGTAAGGGTTAGGGGTTAGGGGTCCAGTGGTTTAGAGGGGTAGGGGTTAGGGATCCAGTGGTTTAGAGGGGTAGGGGTTAGGGGTTAGGGATCCAGTGGTTTAGAGGGGTAGGGGTTAGGGGTCCAGCGGTTTAGAGGGGTAGGGGTTAGGGGTTAGGGATCCAGTGGTTTAGAGGGGTAGGGGTTAGGGGTTAGGGATCCAGTGGTTTAGAGGGGTAGGGGTTAGGGGTTAGGGATCCAGTTGTTTAGTGGGGTAGGGGTTAGGGGTTAGGGGTCCAGTGGTTTAGAGGGGTAGGGGTTAGGGATCCAGTGGTTTAGAGGGGTAGGAGTTAGGGGTTAGGGATCCAGTGGTTTAGAGGGGTAGGGGTTAGGGGTACAGTGGTTTAGAGGGGTAGGGGTTAGGGTTTAGGGGTCCAGGGGTTGAGAGGGGTAGGGATTCGGGAAACAGGGGTTGAGAGGTGTAGGATTTAGGGGTACAGGGGTGAGAGGGGTACAGGGGGTTGAAAGGGTTAAGGGTACAGGGGTGAGAGGCGTAAGGGTACAGGGACTTAGAGGGTTAGGGGTACAGGGGTTGAGAGGGGTAGGGGTACATTGGCTGAGTGGGTAGGGGTACAGGGGTTAGGGGTACAGGGGTTGAGTTGGTAGGGGTACAGGGGTTAGGGGTACAGCGGTTGATTAGGGTAGGGGTTAGGGGTACAGGGGCTGAGTGGGGTAGGCATTAGGGGTACAGGGGTTGAATGGGGTAGGGGTTAAGGGTACAGGGGCTGATTGGGGTAGGGGTTAAGGGTACAGGGTTGGTTGGGGTAGGGGTTAGGGGTTGAATGGGGTAGGGTAACAGGGGTACAGGGTTGATTGGGGTAGGGGTTAGGGGTACAGGGTTTGAATGAGGTAGGGGTTGGGGGTACAGGGGCTGATTGGGGTAGGGGATAAAGGGTACAGGGTTGGTTGGTTGGGGTAGGGGTTAGGGGTTGAATGGGGTAGGGGTACAGGGTTGGTTGGGGTAGGGGTTAAGGGTACAGGGTTGGTTGGGGTAGGGGTTAGGGGTTGAATGGGGTAGGGGTACAGGGGCTGATTGGGGTAGGGGTTAAGGGTACAGGGTTGGTTGTGGTAGGGGTTAGGGGTTGAATGGGGTAGGGGTACAGGGGTACAGGGTTGGTTGGGGTAGGGGTTAGTGGTACAGGGTTTGAATGAGGTATGGGTTGGGGGTACAGGGGCTGATTGGGGTAAGGGTTAAGGGTACAGGGTTGGTTGGGGTAGGGGTACAGGGTTGGTTGGGGTAAGGGTTAGGGGTTGAATGGGGTAGGGGTACAGGGTTGGTTGGGGTAGGGGTTAAGGGTACAGGGTTGGTTGGGGTAGGGGTTAGGGGTTGAATGGGGTAGGGGTACAGGGGCTGATTGGGGTAGGGGTTAAGGGTACAGGGTTGGTTGTGGTAGGGGTTAGGGGTTGAATGGGGTAGGGGTACAGGGGTACAGGGTTGGTTGGGGTAGGGGTTAGGGGTACAGGGTTTGAATGAGGTATGGGTTGGGGGTACAGGGGCTGATTGGGGTAAGGGTTAAGGGTACAGGGTTGGTTGGGGTAGGGGTACAGGGTTGGTTGGGGTAAGGGTTAGGGGTACATGGGTTGATTGGGATAGGGGTGATTTGAGATGGGCAGTAGCCTGACTCTCAGGAGGAAGTGGGGGAAGTCGAAGGGCAGAGCATATGGAATGAGGCTGAGGTATGTGAAACAGAGGCGGTCGGTGCCGTTCAAGATGAGGGAGTATGATACAACATTTTATGAGCGTGGCCTTATTTCTATTACAACATATTTAATGACTGTCATTCATATTCCATTCACCCAGTTCAATGTAACAGCTATAGGTTTAGGATACTACATGATACTCGAATTTGCCCTATATACATCATGAGGTTGCTACAACCTAGCCTACGAATAAAAGTTTACAACGTAGATGCACAGGTCGAGAGAATTTTGAGTGATCAAGGTGACAGACATTGACACATTCAATACCGCCTTGCACACTCTCTCCTGCATTTACCTGATCTAGGGTGTAGTCATTAGTCCAACAGTTGCAAATGAGAGTTTCTGTTGGACAAATTCAGGTATGTTTATCCCCGTTTTTGCTTCTGTTTAATTAACGTTTTTCAACAGAATTGGCAGAACCCCTGACCACACGCAAACAGCTAGCTAACATAGCATCCCTCTCTGTTGGATAGCCATAGCCAGCTAGCTAGCATACCATCCCTCTCTGTTTGAACCAGGTGTTTGAGTAGGATAAACTAGCTAGCTGCATTCGCTAGCTAAGTGAAAGTGAAAGTTTACAAAAAATACAACCAAATATAGTTAGTTCTCTCTCTTGCGCCTCATTAATTTTGGAAGAAATGAATTTGTTAAAAACTGTTAAACTATTGTCTTTCTCTTTCTTTGAGTCAACTACTCACCACATTTCATGCACTGCAGTGCTAACTGGCTGTAGCTTATGCTTTCAGTACGAGATTCATTCTCTGATCTTTTGATTGGGTGGACAACATGTCAGTTCATGCTGTGATACATTGTAGGACGTCCTCCAGAAATAGTTATAATTACTGTGTAAGTCTATGGAAGGGGGTGAGAACCATTAGCCTCCAAGGTTTTATACTGAATTCAATGTACCCAGAGGAGGACAGAAGCTAGCTGTCCTCCGGCTACACCATGGTGCTACTCCACAAAGTACTGTTCAGGCTACTGTAGACCATTGCAAAACAGTGTGTTTTAATCAATTATTTGGTGACGTGAAAATACACTGCTCAAAAAAATAAAGGGAACACAATGTAACTCCAAGTCAATCACACTTCTGTGAAATCAAACTGTCCACTTAGGAAGCAACACTGATTGACAATACATTTCACATGCTGTTGTGCAAATTGAATAGACAACAGGTGGAAATTATAGGCAATTAGCAAGACACCCCCAATAAAGGAGTGGTTCTGCAGGTGGTGACCACAGACCACTTCTCAGTTCCAATGCTTCCTGGCTGATGTTTTGGTCACTTTTGAATGCTGGCGGTGCTTTCACTCTAGTGGTAGCATGAGACGGAGTCTACAACCCACACAAGTGGCTCAGGTAGTGCAGCTCATCCAGGATGGCACATCAATGCGAGCTGTGGCAAGAAGGTTTGCTGTGTCTGTCAGCGTAGTGTCCAGAGCATAGTGGCGCTACCAGGAGACAGGCCAGTACATCAGGAGATGTGGAGGAGGCCGTAGGAGGGCAACAACCCAGCAGCAGGACCGCTACCTCCGCCTTTGTGCAAGGAGGAGCAGGAGGAGCACTGCCAGAGCCCTGCAAAATGACCTCCAGCAGGCCACAAATGTGCATCTGTCTGCTCAAACGGTCAGGAACAGACTCCATGAGGGTGGTATGAGGACCCGACGTCCACAGGTGGGGGTTGTGCTTACAGCCCAACACCGTGCAGGACGTTTGGCATTTGCCAGAGAACACCAAGATTGGCAAATTCGCTACTGGCGCCCTGTGCTCTTCACAGATGAAAGCAGAGCACATGTGACAGACGTGACAGAGTCTGGCGACGCCGTGGAGAACGTTCTGCTGCCTGCAACATCCTCCAGCATGACCGGTTTGGCGGTGGGTCAGTCATGGTGTGGGGTGGCATTTCTTTGGGGAGCCTCCATGTGCTCGCCAGAGGTAGCCTGACTGCAATTAGGTACCGAGATGAGATCCTCAGACCCCTTGTGAGACCATATGCTGGTGCGGTTGGCCCTGGGTTCCTCCTAATGCAAGACAGCCTCATGTGGCTGGAGTGTGTCAGCAGTTCCTGCAAGAGGAAGGCATTGATGCTATGGACTGGCCCGCCCGTTCCCCAGACCTGAATCCAATTGAGCACATCTGGGACATCATGTCTCGCTCCATCCACCAACGCCACGTTGCACCACAGACTGTCCAGGAGTTGGCGAATGCTTTAGTCCAGATCTGGGAGGAGATCCCTCAGGAGACCATCCGCCACCTCATCAGGAGCATGCCCAGGCGTTGTAGGGAGGTCATACAGGCCCGTGGAGGCCCGTGGAGGCCACACACACTACTGAGCCTCATTTTGACTTGTTTTAAGGACATTGCATCAAAGTTGGATCAGCCTGTAGCGTGGTTTTCCACTTTAATTTTGAGTGTGACTCCAAATCCAGACCTCCATGGGTTGATACATTTGATTTCCATTGATCATTTGTGTGATTTTATCCTCCATGATTTAACGAGGGAAATAAGTCCCAGACTGTATT
>NC_143026.1:90132320-90154820 GCF_057628025.1 Oncorhynchus mykiss | reverse complement strand
TGGCAGACCAATCCGAACTCATCTCTCGGCATGTCCAGACCACTCGTTATCTCAGCTAATCATGGCTAGCGGGAAGAGAGAAACAATATTTCAAAACGCAGAAATAAAAATATAAATCATGCCTTACCGTTGACGTGCTTCTTTTGTTGGCACTCCAATCTGTTCCATAAACATCAAAAATGGTCCTTTTGTTCGATTAATTCCGTCGGATATATCCAAAATGTCCATATATTTGGCGCGTTTGATCCAGAAAAACACCGGTTCCAACTTGCTCAACGTGACTACAAAATATCTCAAAAGTTACCTGTAAACTTTGCCAAAACATTTCAAACTACTTTTGTAATAAAACTTTAGGTATTTTTTAAACGTAAATAATTGATCAAATTGAAGACGGGATGATCTGTGTTCAATACAGGAAGAAAACAAACAGAATCATGCTTTCTGGTCACGCGCCTCTATCAAACAGTACACTTCAAGTGACCCTCGTTCAAGATGGCCATACTTCTTCATTACACAAAGAAATAACCTCAACCAATTTCCAAAGACTGTTGACATCCTGTGGAAGCGATAGGAACTGCAAGAAGAAATCTGGATTCCCAATGAAAACCCATTGAAAAGAGAGTGACCTCAAAAAACCCCCTCTGAATGGTTTGTCCTCGGGGTTTCGCCTGCTAAATAAGTTCTGTTATACTCAGAGACATGATTCAAACAGTTTTAGAAACTTCAGAGTGTTTTCTATCCAAATCTACTAATAATATGCATATCCTATCTTCTGGGGATGAGTAGCAGGCAGTTGAATTTGGGCATGCATTTCATCCGGACATGAAAATACTGCCCCGTCACCAAGAAGTTAAACAATTATACCAAACAGGTGCTAATGATCATCAATTCAAAATGTAGGTTGAAACACACTCATTAACTGAAACAGAAACAGCTGTGTAGGAGGAATAAAACTGGGTGAGGAACAGCCAAACTCGGCTAACAAGGTGAGGTTGCTGAAGACAGTTTACTGTCAAAAGTCAAGACTGAGCACATCAACAAGACACAAGATAGTTATACTGCATCAGCAAGGTTTCTCCCAGGCAGACATTAAGGCAGACTGGGGTTTCCAGATGTGCTGTCCAAGCTCTTTTGAAGAAGCACAAAGAAACCGTCAACGTTGAGGACCGTAGACGCAGTGGTCGGCCAAGGGAACTTAATGCAGCAGATGAAAGACACATCATGTTTACTTCCCTTCGCAATCAGAAGATGTCCAGCAGTGCCATCAGCTCAGAATTGTCAGAAAACAGTGGGACTCTGGTACACCCATCTACTGTCCGGAGAAGTGGCCTTCATGGAAGACTGGCGGTCAAAAAGCCATACCTCCGACATGGAAACAAGGCCGAGCGACTCAACTATGCACGAAAACACAGGTACTGGGGTGCAGAAAAATGGCAGCAGGTACTCTGGACTGATGAGTCAAAATGTGAAATATTTGGCTGTAGCAGAAGGCAGTTTGTTCACGGAAGGGCTGGAGAGCGGTACACAAATGAGTGTCTGCAGGCAACAGTGAAGCATGGTGGAGGTTCAACAGTGAAGCATGGTGGAGGTTTAACAGTGAAGCATGGTGGAGGTTCCACAGTGAAGCATGGTGGAGGTTCAACAGGGAAGCATGGTGGAGGTTCAACAGTGAAGAATGGTGGAGGTTCAACAGTGAAGCATGGTGGAGGTTCAACAGTGAAGCATGGTGGAGGTTCAACAGTGAAGCATGGTGGAGGTTCAACAGTGAAGAATGGTGGAGGTTCAACAGTGAAGCATGGTGGAGGTTCAACAGTGAAGCATGGTGGAGGTTCAACAGTGAAGCATGGTGGAGGTTCAACAGTGAAGCATGGTGGAGGTTCAACAGTGAAGCATGGTGTAGGTTCCTTGCAAGTTTGGGGCTGCATTTCTGCAAATGGAGTTGGGGATTTTGTCAGAATTAATGGTCTCCTTAATGCTGAGAAGTACAGGCAGATACTTATCCATCATGCAACACCATCAGGGAGGCATCTGATTGGCCCCAAATTTATTCTGCAGTTTGACAACGACCCCAAACATACTGCGAAAGTCATTAAGAACAATCTTCAGCGTATAGAAGACGAAAGAGTCCTGGAAGTGATGGTATGGCCCCCCACAGAGCCCTGATCTCAACATCATCGAGTCTGTCTGTGGGATTACACGAAGAGAGAGAAGCACCTGAGGCTGCCTAAATCCACAGAAGAACTGTGGTTAGTTCTCCAATATGTGTGGGCCAACCTACCTGCTGAGTTCCTTCAAACTGTGTGCAAGTGTACCTAGAATAATTTATGCTGTTTTGAAGGCAAAGGGTGGTCACACCAAATATTGATTTGATGTAGATTTGTTTTCTGTTCACTCACTTTGCATTTTGTTAATTGATAAATATGTTTTTTTTCTCGCCTGAGTAGCTTCGTTTCACTGCCAAAAATAAAATGAACCATCTAGTGTTGAGCGAAATAACAACACAATGTCAAATACAGGTAGCCTAGTCAAATAATCAACATCCAATCACATTAACCGTTACTCTCTCGCGGGAATTCCACTAACGGTCCATATGTAGCCAAACGTAGCTGCTGCTCATTCTGTTTGCTTGAAAATTGATAAATGGTTAAAAAAGGTAAGGCCCGCGTCCATAGAGACACAAACGAGGTTCACTTATATTGGGAGTAGTGCCTTTCCTCAGCCACAGTGTGTTATATGTGCAAAAGTACTGTCTCACACCTTTTTGCACGCGCCGCCAATTGGGTACACTGCAGAATCCACCGAGAGGCTCTTGGGTACACTGCAGAATCCACCGAGAGGCTCTTGGGTACACTGCAGAATCCACCGAGAGGCTCTTGGGTACACTGCAGAATCCACCGAGAGGCTCTTGGGTACACTGCAGAATCCACCCAGAGGCTATTGGGTACACTGCAGAATCCACCGAGAGGCTCTTGGGTACACTGCAGAATCCACCGAGAAGCTCTTGGGTACACTGCAGAATCCACCGAGAGGCTCTTGGGTACACTGCAGAATCCACCGAGAGGCTCTTGGGTACACTGCAGAATCCACCGAGAGGCTCTTGGGTACACTGCAGAATCCACCGAGAGGCTCTTGGGTACACTGCAGAATCCACCGAGAGGCTCTTGGGTACACTGCAGAATCCACCCAGAGGCTCTTGGGTACACTGCAGAATCCACCGAGAAGCTCTTGGGTACACTGCAGAATCCACCGAGAGGCTCTTGGGTACACTGCAGAATCCACCGAGAGGCTCTTGGGTACACTGCAGAATCCACCGAGAGGCTCTTGGGTACACTGCAGAATCCACCGAGAGGCTCTTGGGTACACTGCAGAATCCACCGAGAGGCTCTTGGTTCCACTGCAGAATCCACCGAGAGGCTCTTGGGTCCACTGCAGAATCCACCGAGAGGCTCTTGGGTCCACTGCAGAATCCACCGAGAGGCTCTTGGGTCCACTGCAGAATCCACCGAGAGGCTCTTGGGTCCACTGCAGAATCCACCGAGAGGCTCTTGGGTACACTGCAGAATCCACCGAGAGGCTCTTGGGTACACTGCAGAATCCACCGAGAGGCTCTCGCTGCCAAAGGAATGTCTGACAGCTTGGAAGACGTTTCGGACACTACAGTAAAAATGGTTCTCTTTGTTAAAGTAAGGCCCCTGAACTCTCACGTATTTTCTGTACTATGAAATGATATGGGCAGCGACCATGTAACGCTTTTACAACATACAGAAGTGCGCTGGTTATCAAGGAGAAAAGTATTGACGCGTTTTTTTGAATTGAGAGACAAGCTTAAAGTTGTCTTTACTGACCATCATTTTCACTTGTCTGACCACTTGCATGATGAGGAGTTTCACACACGACTGGCCTATCTGGGTGATGTTTTTTCTCACCTGAATGATCTGAATCTAGGATTACAAGGACACTCCACAACTATATTCAATATGCGGGACAAAACTGAGGCTATGATTAAGAAGGTGAAGCTCTTCTCTGTCTGCATTAACAAGGATAACACACATGTCTTTCCATCATTGTATGATGTGTGTGTGTGCAAATTAACTCAAGCTTAAGGACAATGTCAAATGTGATATAGCGAAGCCCCTGAGTGAGTTGGGTGTGAAATTACGCAGGTACTTTCACGAAACGTATGACACAAGCAACTGGATTCGTTATCCCTTTCATGCCCTGCCTCCAGTCCACTTACCGATATCTGAACAAGAGAACCGCATCGAAATTGCAACATGCGGTTCTGTGTAAATGTAATTTAATCAGAAGCCACTGCCAGATTTCTGGATTGGGCTGCACTCAGAGTATCCTGCCTTGGCAAATCGCGCTGTTAAGACCCTGATGCTCTTTGCAACCACGTACCTATGTGAGAGTAGATTCTCAGCCCTCACTAGCATGAAAACTAAATACAGGCACAGACTGTGTGTGGAAAATAATTTAAGACTGAGACTCTCTCCAATACAACTCAACATTGCAGAGTTATGTGCATCCTTTCAAGCACACCCTTCTCATTAACCTGTGGTGAATTATTCACAATTTTCAATGAACCTCTAATATGTAAGATGGCTAAATATAGAGCAAAATTATTGATTATTATATTTCTGTTTGGGCCCTGGTCCTATTAGAGCTCTTTGTCACTTCCCATGAGCCGGGTTGTGACAAAAACTCACACTCATTCTTATGTTTAATAAATGTATCGTATAGTGTGTGTGTGGCAGGCTTATAACGACGGCAAAAAACAGCAGTTGAGAGTATGCTGACCCTGGTGCTAGAGGGGGTACGCAGCTGGATGTTGACTGTTTGAAGGGGTACGGGACTATGAAAAGTTTGGGAATCACTGCTCTAGGGTGTCTAGATGGACTTTTTTATTTGTGGTCCTGGCAACAGGACCTGTTTTGGACCACCATTATTTTGGTCTAACTTGAGATTTACCGCAGGGCCCAGGTCTGTGCAGAAGATCTAGGTGCTGCTGTAGGGCCTCCCTGGTTGGGGACAGAAGCACCAGATCACCAGCAAACAGTAGACAGTTGACTTCAGATTCTATTAGGGTGAGGCCGTGTGCTGCAGACTCTTCTAGTGCCCTCTCCAATTCATTGATATATATGTTGAAGAGGGTGGGGCTTAAGCTGTGGAAATAAATGTGTGTGTTTTTAGTTGTTGTCAGTTTTAACCCCACACTTGTTGTTTGTGTACATGGATTTTACAGCGTTGTATGTTTTTCCTCCAGCACCACTGTCCTACAATTTGTCTAGCAGACCCTCATGCTAAATTGAGTCAAATGCTTTTTTGAAATCAACAGACATTGCCTTTGTTTTTGGTGTGTTTGTTTGTCAATTAGGGTGTGCAGGGTGAATACGTGGTCTGTCATACGGTAATTTGGTAAAAAGCCAGTTTGACATTTGCTCAGTACATTGTTTTCATTGAGGAAATGTACGAGTCTGCTGTTAATGATAATGCAGAGGATTTCCAAAGGTTGCTGTTGACGCATATCCCACGGTAGTTATAAGGGTCAAATTTGTCTCCACTTTTGTGGATTGGGGTGATCAGTCCTTGGTTCCAAATATTGGAGAAGATGCCAGCGCTAAGGATGATGTTAAAGAGTTTTAGTATAGCCAATTAGAATTTGTTGTCTGTATATTTTATCATTTCATTTAAGATGCCATTAACACCACCAGCCTTTTTATATTGAAGGGTTTGTATTTTGTCTTGTAGTTCATTCAGTGTAATTGGAGAATCCAGTGGGTTCTGGTAGTCTTTAATAGTTGAGTCTAAGATTTGTATTTGATCATGTATATGTTTTTGCTGTTTGTTCTTTGGCATAGGTCCAAAAATATTGGAGAGGTGGTTTATCCATACATCTCTGTTTTTGATAGATAACTCTTTGTGTTGTTGTTTGTTTTAGTGTGTTCCAGTTTCCCCAGAAGTGGTTAGATTCTCTGTATTGTGTTAGTGATTCACCATAGTGAAGGCGTAGTAGGCTCAGGTTTTCTGGGTCTCCATGTTTTTGGTTGGATACGTTTCTCAATTTCTTCCTTAGGTTGTTGCATTCTTCATTGAACCATTTGTCGTTGTTGTTTTTCTTAGGTCGCCTGCTTGAATGTTTTAGATTTGATAGGGAAGCTGAGAGGTCAAATACACTCTCTCTCACATTCTCTTACCACCTCTTTACCCAGCACTATGTCAGAAAGGTAGTCATGCATTCAAAGCCAGGATATTGAAAATCTATATTCCCTCAAATGCCAAGCAATGGAATAATAGTTGCAGTGGCAGAGGAAGGTTTATACAATTATTATACTGAGTAGACTACCTATCCTGACTACCTATACTGACTACCTATCCTGACTACCTATACTGACTACCTATACTGACTACCTATACTGACTACCTATACTGAGTAGACTACCTATACTGACTACCTATACTGACTACCTATACTGACTACCTATACTGACTACCTATACTGACTACCTATACTGAGTAGACTACCTATCCTGACTACCTATACTGACTACCTATCCTGACTACCTATACTGACTACCTATACTGACTACCTATACTGAGTAGACTACCTATCCCAACTACCTATACTGACTACCTATACTGAGTAGACTACCTATACTGACTACCTATCCTGACTACCTATACTGACTACCTATACTGAGTAGACTACCTATCCTGACTACCTATACTGACTACCTATCCTGACTACCTATACTGAGTAGACTACCTATCCCAACTACCTATACTGACTACCTATACTGAGTAGACTTACTGAGTAGACTACCTATCCTGACTACCTATACTGACTACCTATCCTGACTACCTATACTGAGTAGACTACCTATCCCAACTACCTATACTGACTACCTATACTGAGTAGACTACCTATACTGACTACCTATCCTGACTACCTATACTGACTACCTATACTGAGTAGACTACCTATACTGACTACCTATACTGGGTAGACTACCTATACTGACTACCTATTCTGAGTAGACTACCTATACTGACTACCTATTCTGACTACCTATACTAAGTAGACTACCTATACTGACTACCTATACTGAGTAGACTACCTATACTGACTACCTATACTGAGTAGATTACCTATACTGACAACCTATACTGAGTAGACTACCTATGCTGACTACCTATACTGAGTAGACTGCCTATACTGAGTGGACTACCTATACTGAGTAGACGACCTATACTGACTACCTATACTGAGTGGACTACCCACACTGAGTAGACTACCTATACTGACTACCTATACTGACTACCTATACTGACTACCTATACTGAGTAAACTACCTATATTGACTACCTATACTGAGTAGACTACCCATACTGAGTAGACTACATATACTGACTACCTATACTGAGTGGACTACCTCTACTGACTACCTATACTGACTATCTATACTGAGTGGACTACCTATACTGAGTAGACTACCTATACTGACTACCTATACTGACTATCTATACTGAGTGGACTACCTATACTGGGTAGACTACCTATACTGACTACCTATACTGACTATCTATACTAAGTAGACTACCTATACTGACTACCTATACTGACTATCTATACTGAGTGGACTTCCTATACCTAGTAGACTACCTATACTGACTACCTATACTGAGTAGACTACCTATACTGACTCCCTATACTGACTACCTAGACTGACTACCTATACTGACTACCTATACTGACTACCTATACTGAGTAGACTACCTATACTGACTACCTATACTGACTCCCTATACTGACTACCTATACTGACTACCTATACTGACTCCCTATACTGACTACCTATACTGACTACCTATACTGACTACCTATACTGAGTAGACTACCTATACTGACTACCTATACTGACTACCTATCCTGACTACCTATACTGAGTAGACTACCTATACTGACTACCTATCCTGACTACCTATACTGAGTAGACTACCTATACTGACTACCTATACTGAGTAGACTACCTATACTGACTACCTATACTGACTACCTATACTGACTACCTATACTGAGTAGACTACCTATACTGAGTAGACTACCTATACTGACTACCTATACTGACTACCTATACTGAGTAGACTACCTATACTGACTACCTATACTGAGTAGACTACCTATACTGACTACCTATACTGAGTAGACTACCTATACTGACTACCTATACTGACTACCTATACTGAGTAGACTACCTATACTGAGTAGACTACCTATACTGACTACCTATACTGACTACCTATACTGACTACCTATACTGAGTGGACTACCTGAGACATTGTTGAACAAAGAAGTTATAGAAACTCTTATGGTATAGTGAATGTCTGGAAGTCAATACAAAAAGTAAAATGACACTCGTACCTGAATTAATCAAATGTAAACTGGGGAAGACATCCAGAGTCTGTCTTCTGCAGGTAATATACACTACTCATGTAGGGTATTGCGTATGCATTCCGATAGTACTGGCCTTTAATGGAGTCATCAGATCACATTGTCATCATGAAAAAGGTCTAATGGCTCATCTTAAAGGTTTACTCAGCAATATGACATCATCGTACGCAGTTGGGTGACTTCCTGCTAACAATCAACAACAACCACAACAACAACAGAAGTCAAAACTTCCCAGGCTGCCAATATCGGCTCATCCCAATTTGCAAGTACGCCCACACGAAGAGCCAAATGTTGGGAGTCTTGGTAGATTTGAATTTAGATTTAGTTGTTGTTGTTGGTTTCTGCGTTGCAGGAAGTTTCCCCACTGTGTATGATGATGTAATTTGTCGTTTTGGTGAACTAGTCATGTCAGTGGAGCAGTGTGTGGGAATCCTCAGAGCCAAGCATGTAATTACCCAGTTATAGACATGAGCATGAGTCCCGTCACAGCCCGGAGGAAGTTCCAAAACTCTCATTCGGTTACTCTGTACCAGGCTACTGCTAACAGACACGGAGGCAATAAACTGGCCACTTTGTAGATTAGTATGTTTACAGGATGAGGGGGACCGCAAATAACAGCGCACAAACAGAACCCAGTTCTGTGTCGCACTTGTGAGTGAGCCTCTAACATGTCGCTATCGGGAAATGCCCAGGAAAAAGGGTGAAAACCTCAACATTCTGGGTTTTCAGGGAAGTCATGTGTTTGTGACAGCAGGCATCTAAAATAACAGTTGTGCCCACTATATATTATAGACACGGGCCTTATAGCTAGAGGAATCTCCACTATATATTATAGACACAGGCCTTATAGCTAGAGGAATCTCCACTATATATTATAGACACAGGCCTTATAGCTAGAGGAATCTCCACTATATATTATAGACACGGGCCTTATAGCTAGAGGAATCTCCACTATATATTATAGACACAGGCCTTATAGCTAGAGGAATCTCCACTATATATTATAGACACAGGCCTTATAGCTAGAGAAATCTCCACTATATATTATCGACACAGGCCTTATAGCTAGAGGAATCTCCAATATATATTATAGACACAGGCCTTATAGCTAGAGAAATCTCCACTATATATTATCGACACAGGCCTTATAGCTAGAGGAATATCCACTATATATTATAGACACAGGCCTTATAGCTAGAGGAATCTCCACTATATATTATAGACACAGGCCTTATAGCTAGAGAAATCTCCACTATATATTATAGACACCGGCCTTATAGGTAGAGGAATCTCCACTATATATTATAGACACAGGCCTTATAGCTAGAGGAATCTCCACTATATATTATAGACACAGGCCTTATAGCTAGAGAAATCTCCACTATATATTATCGACACAGGCCTTATAGCTAGAGGAATCTCCACTATATATTATCGACACAGGCCTTATTGCTAGAGGAATCTCCACTATATATTATAGACACAGGCCTTATAGCTAGAGGAATCTCCACTATATATTATAGACACAGGCCTTATAGCTAGAGGAATCTCCACTATATATTATAGACACAGGCCTTATAGCTAGAGGAATCTCCACTATATATTATAGACACAGGCCTTATAGCTAGAGAAATCTCCACTATATATTATAGACACAGGCCTTATAGCTAGAGAAATCTCCAATATATATTATAGACACAGGCCTTATAGCTAGAGGAATCTCCACTATATATTATAGACACAGGCCTTATAGCTAGAGGAATCTCCACTATATATTATAGACACAGGCCTTATAGCTAGAGGAATCTCCACTATATATTATAGACACAGGCCTTATAGCTAGAGGAATCTCCACTATATATTATCGACACAGGCCTTATAGCTAGAGGAATCTCCACTATATATTATCGACACAGGCCTTATAGCTAGAGGAATCTCCACTATATATTATAGACACAGGCCTTATAGCTAGAGGAATCTCCACTATATATTATAGACACAGGCCTTATAGCTAGAGGAATCTCCACTATATATTATAGACACAGGCCTTATAGCTAGAGGAATCTCCACTATATATTATAGACACAGGCCTTATAGCTAGAGGAATCTCCACTATATATTATCGACACAGGCCTTATAGCTAGAGAAATCTCCACTATATATTGTAGACACAGGCCTTATAGGTAGAGGGGGGTACCGGTACAGGGGGTACCGGTACAGAGTCAATGTGGAGGCTATATACAGGGGGTACCGGTACAGTGTCAATGTGGAGACTATATACAGGGGGTACCGGTACAGTGTCAATGTGGAGGCTATATACAGGGGGTACCGGTACAGAGTCAATGTGGAGGCTATATACAGGGGGTACCGGTACAGAGTCAATGTGGAGGCTATATACAGGGGGTACCGGTACAGAGTCAATGTGAAGGCTAAATACAGGGGGTACCGGTACAGAGTCAATGTGGAGGCTAAATACAGGGGGTACCGGTACAGAGTCAATGTGGAGGCTAAATACAGGGGGTACCGGTACAGAGTCAATGTGAAGGCTATATACAGGGGGTACCGGTACAGAGTCAATGTGGAGACTATATACAGGGGGTACCAGTACAGAGTCAATGTGGAGGCTATATACAGGGGGTACCGGTACAGAGTCAATGTGGAGGCTATATACAGGGGGTACCGGTACAGAGTCAATGTGGAGACTATATACAAGGGGGGTTCCGGTACAGAGTCAATGTTTTGGGGCACTGGTTAGTTGAGGTAATATGTACATGTAGGTAGAGTTATTAAGTAACTATGCATAGATGATAACAACAGAGTAGCAGTGGTGTAAAAGAGGGGGGGGGGGGGGGGGGGGCAATGCAAATGTAACTATATTGATTTTTACCCCCATCACTACTTTCCTCCCTCTCATACGGTATCCCCTTTTCCCTCGGTCTCCCCCCACCGAACCCCTTCTGATAACGGCAGGTCTATACAGTCAGAACAGAGACAGAGAGAAAGGACAGCAATACTCCCTTGGGAAGAGTCATTCCCTGAGAAATTCCCATGAATGACAGGGGGGCATGTTGCTAGAGCAACAGGGGATAAATTAGATAAACAAAACAGAGCACACACACACACACACACACACACACACACACACACACACACACACACACACACACACACACACACACACACACACACACACACACACACACACAGAGTGTTGTTTTGGTAGGATTACAGTGACATTTTGAACCAGCTGTGTATCCATTTGAGTTCATGGAGAGGAGGTCTATCATCCTGTCTCAGATGCTGTGCAAACACACAAACACAGCCTTGATGTGTTGCGAATCCTGGAAGTTGCTATAGACTACTACAGCAGCAACCCCACGGCCTCCTCTCGTTCACCAATGTCGTTCAGCAGGGTTCACGACCCTCAATGACCCTGTCAATCAAGTCTTCTATTCAGAGTGAGTTCAAGACCCACACTATGAGGTTGGAATAATACTGTGAAATTGTGAAAATTATGAAAATGCCCTTTTAGTGTAAAAACTGTTGGAAATTTCAACCTGTTTTTGGTGGGATGGAGTTTTTTGCCTTCTATGGTGACATCACCATGCGGTAAATGAGTTAATAGACCAATAAGAAAGAGAGTTCCAAACCTCTCTGCCAATAACAGCTAGTTTTCAGATTTCAGTCCTACAAACATTCTAAAAACAGCTGCATTGAACCTTTAAAGAGGGTCCTTCAGGCCTTAACAGCAGTCCACCAGAGGCCACAAATCATTCACTCAAGGCTACAAGTCCCACACAGAGCCTTCAGTCGACAGAGAGAGAAAACTCTGAGAGGAAGAGAAAAAATGAGGGGTGGGGAGAGAGAAAGATAGAAAGAGGAAGAGAGATAGTGAGAGAGATAGTGAGATTATTTTTTATTTGCCTCCTCCTCCCCCTCCAGCTCCTCCTCCTCCCCTTCCTCCTCCTCCCGCTCCTTCTCCCCCAATCCTCCTCCTCTTCCTCCTCTTACCATTCCTCATCGTCCAGCTCCTCATCCACCTCCTCCTCCACCTCCCCTTCCTCCTCCTCCCCTCCTCCTCCTCCTCCTCCACCTCATCCCCCTCCCCTCCTCTTCCTCCCCCCCTACTCTTCCTCCTCCTCCCCTCCTCCTCCTCCTCCTCCACCTCATCCCCCTCCCCTCCTCTTCCTCCCCCCCTACTCTTCCTCCTCCTCCCCTCCTCCTCCTCCTCCACCTCCACCTCCTCCTCCTCACCTCCTCCCCTCCTCCCCCCCCTACTCCTCCTCCTCCTCCCCTCCTCTTCCTCCCCCCCTACTCTTCCTCCTCCTTTTTCCTCACCTCTCTTATAATGACATCTAAACACTAAAGTGTTGCTGCTGTGTTTTTCACCTCCCATTCCTCTTCCTCCCCTCCTCCTCCTCACCTCCCATTCCTCACTTCCCATTCCTCTTCCCTTCACTCGTTACAGCCTCTTAATTATGGGTTTGGTCTTTCTTCTTCGTTGCTTCTGTTGGTCTCATCATGTGGCTGCTGGGTTAAGTAGCTTATTAAATCCTGTGGGGTGGTGTGAACCTTTAGCATTCCTGCTGAGATCAGTGCCCCCTGTGCACCCCTAGATCCTGACCCCACCGACACAATGGCTATTCTTCTTTCTGTTCCTCTTTGTGGTAATTAAGACCAAGGCGGTATGTGCGGGTGCGTGTAAAAGACTGAGGTAAGTGAATGTTATAAGTAGTGGGAGAGGATGATCCTGCGTTGGAGGTAAACATTGCTCACTCAGAGGGAGAGAGTGTTTTGGACTCGTTAGTAAGGCTTATCACCCGCTCAGGGCTTTCTGCTTTAATTGGTGTTTTTCATCTTTGAGGTAGAATGGGGATGGATTATCCTGTCACTGGTGGGCCCAAGGCCGTCTTTACATCATCCGAGCCTCCCGAGTAGACACTGCACTTTTAAGAAGGAATCTAAAGCTTGACTTTACAGCCCTGTTATTGTGTCAGTGTTTCTCTCGCCATGATGTCTGTATCAGACCATCCCTAGAGGAGTTGCCAACAAACGTATCCAGGATATTGTTTGTTCAACCTAGCTTACTTTTCTGCTGAAAAGCGGATGTGGGAACTCCGCTCAGGAGATTCATTTTACGTCCGCTACGTTCGTATCAGACAGACAATGACACTTATTCTCCTCTCAAGTGGAAGAGTTCAACATACACTATATATACACAATTATGTGGACAACCGCTCAAATTAGTGGATTCGACTATTTCAGCCACACCCGTTACTAACAGCTGTATAAAATCGAGCACACAGCCAATCTCTTTCGACAAACAGTAGAATGGCCTTACTGAAGAGCTCCGTGACTTTCAACGTGGCACCGTCATAGGATGCCACCTTTCCAACTAGTCAGTTCGTCAAATTCACATGTCCCCAGATGTACTACTGAGCTCCTAACGGCCTCTGGAAGCAACTTCCACACAAGAACTGTTCGTCTGGAGCTTCATGAAATGGGTTTCCATGGCCGAGCAGCCGCGCACACGAGCCTAAGATCACCATGCGCAACGCCAAGCATCGGCTGGAGTGGTGTAAAAGCGATCTGTGGTGTGATGAATCACACATCACGATCTGGTAGTCCGACGGATGAATATTGGTTTGGCGGATGCCAGGAGAACGCTACCTGCCCAAATGCATAGTGCCAACTGTAAAGTTTGGTGGAGGAGGAATAATGGTCTGGGTCTGTTTTCCATGGTTCAGGCTTGGCCCCTTCGTTCCAGTGAAGGGAAATCTGAACGCTGCAGCATACAAATGCTGAATTTTTGAATGGAAGCAAGTCCCTGCAGCAATATTCCAACATCTAGTGAAAAGCCTTCCCAGAAGAGTGTTACAGCAGCAAAGGGGGGGGGGGGGGGGGGGGGAACTCCATATTAATGCCCATGATTTTGGAATGAGATGTTGCTCATGTAGTGTACATTTGTTTAATGCTGGTGTTTTGGGACAATTATGTATTATAGACTCACCAGATATGGAACCTATAGGATGTTTTATTTGAACCTTTATTTAACTAGGCAAGTCAGTTAAAAACAAATTCTTATTTACAATGATGGCCTACCGGGGAAGAGTGGGTTAACTGCCTTGTTCAGGGGAAGATTTTTACCTTGTCAGCTCGGGGATTCGATCCAGAAACCTTTCAGTTACTGGCCCAAAACACTCACCACTAGGCTACCTGCTGGTTACTGGCCCAACACGCTTACCACTAGGCTACCTGCTGGTTACTGGCCCAACACGCTTACCACTAGGCTACTTGCTGGTTACTGGCCCAACACTCTAACCACTAGGCTACCTGCTGGTTACTGGCCCAACACTCTAACCACTAGGCTACCTGCTGGTTACTGGCCCAACACGCTTACCACTAGGCTACCTGCTGGTTACTGGCCCAACACGCTTACCACTAGGCTACCTGCTGGTTACTGGCCCAACACGCTTACCACTAGGCTACCTGCTGGTTACTGGCCCAACACTCTAACCACTAGGCTACCTGCTGGTTACTGGCCCAACACTCTAACCACTAGGCTACCTGCTGGTTACTGGCCCAACACGCTTACCACTAGGCTACCTGCTGGTTACTGGCCCAACACGCTTACCACTAGGCTACCTGCTGGTTACTGGCCCAACACGCTTACCACTAGGCTACCTGCTGGTTACTGGCCCAACACGCTTACCACTAGGCTACCTGCTGGTTACTGGCCCAACACGCTTACCACTAGGCTACCTGCTGCCCCATTTGCCATTAGTCCTGTTAGTCAGTGATGGTCCTCTCTCTACTGTTCACCAGTGGTATTTGAGGACCTACCTACCTGTGGTCACTGGTCAGGTGATGACTCACACCCATTACCGTGGTTTCACGCTGGGGCGTAGGCTGCAATGTTGACTAAGGACTGTCCTCGCCGAGGCCTGAACCCACTTCCATTCAGAGACGTAAAACTGGTCTGGGTCTTTGCACCACAGCCATGAATCAAAGGAAGAGGCGTTACAGAAAGGGCATTGTGGTGTGTGGCTGTCCCCAGAAACACATATTTAATGTGTTGTTGAATTTTTAATATTGAATTGCTGAAGTAAAGCTGTGAAAGAGTGTGGTTTATTTCAGTGATTCCTCAGTTTATTTGTTTTTTTCTGCCTTGCAGAGTGATGACGTCTTGGGCTGGTGTGAGAGCCACCGGAGGTGTTCACAGGTAAGAAAACACCTGTAGAATAGGTCTCTGTGTGTGTGTGTGTGTGTGTGTGTGTGTGTGTGTGTGTGTGTGTGTGTGTTTGTGTGTGTGTGTGTCATAGGGTGTTCAGGGGGGACATTGTTCCCTCCCTCAGGTCAAGGTTTGGGTCAGGGACCTCTCCTCCCCTCCCTCTCTCCCCTCCCTCTCTCCCATCACTCTCTCCCCTCCCTCTCTTCCCCTCCCTCTCTCCCCTCCCTCTCTCCCATCCCTCTCTTCCCCTCCCTCTCTTCCCCTCCCTCTCTCCCCTCCCTCTCTCCCATCCCTCTCTTCCATCCCTCTCTTCCCCTCCCTCTCTCCCCTCCCTCTCTCCCATCCCTCTCTTCCCCTTCCTCTCTTCCCCTCCCTCTCTCCCCTCCCTCTCTCCCATCCCTCTCTTCCATCCCTCTCTTCCCCTCCATTTCTACCCTCCCTCTCTCCCTCCCTCTCTCCCATCCCTCTCTTCCCCTCCCTCTCTTCCCCTCCCTCTCTCCCCTCCCTCTCTCCCATCCCTCTCTTCCATCCCTCTCTTCCCCTCCCTCTCTCCCCTCCCTCTCTCCCATCCCTCTCTCCCCCTCCCTCTCTCCCCTCCCTCTCTCCCATCCCTCTCTTCCCCTCCCTCTCTTCCCCTCCCTCTCTCCCTCCCTCTCTCCCATCCCTCTCTCCCATCCCTCTCCTCCCCTCCCTCTCTCCCATCACTCTCTCCCCTCCCTCTCTTCCCCTCCCTCTCTCCCCTCCCTCTCTCCCATCACTCTCTCCCCTCCCTCTCTCCCCTCCCTCTCTCCCCTCCCTCTCTCCCATCCCTCTCTCCCCTCCCTCTCTCCCCTCCCTCTCTCCCATCCCTCTCTTCCTCCCTCTCTTCCCCTCCCTCTCTTCCCCTCCCTCTCTCCCCTCCCTCTCTCCCCCTCCCTCTCTCCCCTCCCTCTCTCCCCCTCTCTCTCTCCCATCCCTCTCTCCCATCCCTCTATCCCATCCCTCTCTTCCATCCCTCTCTTCCCCTCCCTCTCTCCCCTCCCTCTCTCCCATCCCTCTCTCCCCCTCCCTCTCTCCCCCTCCCTCTCTCCCATCCCTCTCTTCCCCTCCCTCTCTTCCCCTCCCTCTCTCCCTCCCTCTCTCCCATCCCTCTCTCCCATCCCTCTCCTCCCCTCCCTCTCTCCCATCACTCTCTCCCCTCCCTCTCTTCCCCTCCCTCTCTCCCCTCCCTCTCTCCCATCACTCTCTCCCCTCCCTCTCTCCCCTCCCTCTCTCCCATCCCTCTCTCCCCTCCCTCTCTCCCCTCCCTCTCTCCCATCCCTCTCTTCCATCCCTCTCTTCCCCTCCCTCTCTTCCCCTCCCTCTCTTCCCCTCCCTCTCTTCCCCTCCCTCTCTCCCATCCCTCTCTCCCATCCCTCTCTCCCATCCCTCTCTTCCCTCCCTCTCTTCCCCTCCCTCTCTCCCATCCCTCTCTTCCCCTCCCTCTCTTCCCCTCCCTCTCTTCCCCTCCCTCTCTCCCATCCCTCTCTCCCATCCCTCTCTCCCATCCCTCTCTTCCCCTCCCTCTCTCCCCTCCCTCTCTTCCCCTCCCTCTCTTCCCCTCCCTCTCTCCCCTCCCTCTCTTCCCCTCCCTCTCTTCCCCTCCCTCTCTCCCATCCCTCTCTTCCCCTCCCTCTCTTCCCCTCCCTCTCTTCCCCTCCCTCTCTTCCCCTCCCTCTCTTCCCCTCCCTCTCTTCCCCTCCCTCTCTCCCATCCCCCTCTTCCCCTCCCTCTCTTCCCTCCCTCTCTTCCCCTCCCTCTCTTCCCCTCCCTCTCTCCCATCCCTCTCTCCCATCCCTCTCTCCCAACCCTCTCTCCCATCCCTCTCTTCCCCTCCCTCTCTCCCCTCCCTCTCTTCCCATCCCTCTCTTCCATCCCTCTCTTCCCCTCCCTCTCTCCCCTCCCTCTCTCCCCTCCCTCTCTCCCATCCCTCTCTTCCATCCCTCTCTTCCCCTCCCTAGTTCCCTCCCTAGTTCCCTCCATACTCCCCTCCTCCCTGCTACATATTATCCTGATTAAAGTCAGCATCTTGGATCGCTCCCCAGTGAACCAATAAACTTCAGGCATTCCCCAGTGAACCAATAAACTTCAGGCATTCCCCAGTGAACCAATAACCTTGGGTCCTTCCCCAGTGAACCAATAAACTTCAGGCATTCCCCAGTGAACCAATAACCTTGGGTCCTTCCCCAGTGAACCAATAACCTTGCGTCCTTCCCCAGTGAACCAATAACCTTGGGTCCTTCCCCAGTGAACCAATAACCTTAGGTCCTTCCCCAGTGAACCAATAACCTTGCGTCCTTCCCCAGTGAACCAATAACCTTGGGTCCTTCCCCAGTGAACCAATAACCTTAGGTCCTTCCCCAGTGAACCAATAACCTTGGGTCCTTCCCCAGTGAACCAATAACCTTGGGTCCTTCCCCAGTGAACCAATAACCTTGGGTCCTTCCCCAGTGAACCAATAACCTTGAAAGCGGTCTGTTTTCAGTCTCAGACAGTCTCTCTCTCATACAGCCGATCGATGCTGAGTCCTATATTGAGAGGAGCGAGAGTAGGAGAAAGCGGTCTGTTTTCAGTCTCAGACAGTCTCTCTCTCACACAGCCGATCGATGCTGAGTCCTATATATCCACTATGGTGCTGTGACACTTTTATGTGCTTCATGAGAATAAGCAGGTTGGTGACTCATAATTGGTTCCCTTAGAGGGTAATAAAGAGGAAGGTCAAAAATGTGTGTGTGTGTGTGCGTCTGAGCGTGTGTGTGTTAGAGCATGTGTGTGTTAGAGCGTGTGTGTGTTTGAGCATGTGTGTGTTTGAGCGTGTGTGTGTTTGTGTGTGTGTGTGTTTGAGCGTGTGTGTGTGTGTGTGTGTGTGTGTGTGTGTGTGTGTGTGTGTGTGTGTTTGAGCGTGTGTGTGTTTGAGCGTGTGTGTGTGTGTTTGAGTGTATGTGTGTTTGAGCGTGTGTGTGTGTGTGTGTGTGTGTGAATGAGCGTGTGTGTGTGTGTGTGTGTGTGTGTGTGTGTGTGTGTGTGTGTGTGTGTGTGTGTGTGTGTGTGTTTGAGCGTGTGTGTGTTTGAGCGTGTGTGTGTGTGTTTGAGTGTATGTGTGTTTGAGCGTGTGTGTGTGTGTGTGTGTGTGTGAATGAGCATGTGTGTGTTTGAGCGTGTGTGTGTGTGTGTGTATGTGAGTGTGTGTTTGAGCGTGTGTGTGTGTGTGTATGTATGTATGTGTGTGCGTGCGTGTGTGTGCGTGTGCGTGCGTGTGTGTGCGTGTGCGTGAGTGTGTGTGTGTGCGTGTGCGTGAGTGTGTGTGTGTGCGTGTGCGTGAGTGGATGGAGTGACTGGGAGCAGACGGGGTTAAACAGATGGAGTGACTGGGAGCAGACGGGGTTAAACAGATGGAGTGACTGGGAGCAGACGGGGTTAAACAGATGGAGTGACTGGGAGCAGACGGGGTTAAACAGATGGAGTGACTGGGAACAGACGGAGTTAAACAGATGGAGTGACTGGGAGCAGACGGGGTTAAACAGATGGAGTGACTGGGAACAGACGGGGTTAAACAGATGGAGTGACTGGGAACAGACGGGGTTAAACAGATGGAGTGACTGGGAGCAGACGGAGTTAAACAGATGGAGTGACTGGGAGCAGACAGGGTTAAACAGATGGAGTGACTGGGAGCAGACGGGGTTAAACAGATGGAGTGACTGGGAGCAGACGGGGTTAAACAGATGGAGTGACTGGGAGCAGACGGGGTTAAACAGATGGAGTGACTGGGAGCAGACGGGGTTAAACAGATGGAGTGACTGGGAGCAGACGGGGTTAAACAGATGGAGTGACTGGGAGCAGACGGGGTTAAACAGATGGAGTGACTGGGAGCAGACGGGGTTAAACAGATGGAGTGACTGGGAGCAGACGGGGTTAAACAGATGGAGTGACTGGGAGCAGACGGGGTTAAACAGATGGAGTGACTGGGAGCAGACGGGGTTAAACAGATGGAGTGACTGGGAGCAGTCGGGGTTAAACAGATGGAGTGGCTGGGAGCAGACGGGGTTAAACAGATGGAGTGACTGGGAGCAGACGGGGTTAAACAGATGGAGTGACTGGGAGCAGACGGGGTTAAACAGATGGAGTGACTGGGAGCAGACGGGGTTAAACAGATGGAGTGACTGGGAACAGACGGAGTTAAACAGATGGAGTGACTGGGAGCAGACGGGGTTAAACAGATGGAGTGACTGGGAACAGACGGGGTTAAACAGATGGAGTGACTGGGAACAGACGGGGTTAAACAGATGGAGTGACTGGGAGCAGACGGAGTTAAACAGATGGAGTGACTGGGAGCAGACGGGGTTAAACAGATGGAGTGACTGGGAGCAGACGGGGTTAAACAGATGGAGTGACTGGGAGCAGACGGGGTTAAACAGATGGAGTGACTGGGAGCAGACGGGGTTAAACAGATGGAGTGACTGGGAACAGACGGAGTTAAACAGATGGAGTGACTGGGAGCAGACGGGGTTAAACAGATGGAGTGACTGGGAACAGACGGGGTTAAACAGATGGAGTGACTGGGAACAGACGGGGTTAAACAGATGGAGTGACTGGGAGCAGACGGAGTTAAACAGATGGAGTGACTGGGAGCAGACAGGGTTAAACAGATGGAGTGACTGGGAGCAGACGGGGTTAAACAGATGGAGTGACTGGGAGCAGACGGGGTTAAACAGATGGAGTGACTGGGAGCAGACGGGGTTAAACAGATGGAGTGACTGGGAGCAGACGGGGTTAAACAGATGGAGTGACTGGGAGCAGACGGGGTTAAACAGATGGAGTGACTGGGAGCAGACGGGGTTAAACAGATGGAGTGACTGGGAGCAGACGGGGTTAAACAGATGGAGTGACTGGGAGCAGACGGGGTTAAACAGATGGAGTGACTGGGAGCAGACGGGGTTAAACAGATGGAGTGACTGGGAGCAGTCGGGGTTAAACAGATGGAGTCGCTGGGAGCAGACGGGGTTAAACAGATGGAGTGACTGGGAGCAGACGGGGTTAAACAGATGGAGTGACTGGGAGCAGACGGGGTTAAACAGATGGAGTGACTGGGAGCAGACGGGGTTAAACAGATGGAGTGACTGGGAGCAGACGGGGTTAAACAGATGGAGTGACTGGGAACAGACGGAGTTAAACAGATGGAGTGACTGGGAGCAGACGGGGTTAAACAGATGGAGTGACTGGGAACAGACGGGGTTAAACAGATGGAGTGACTGGGAACAGACGGGGTTAAACAGATGGAGTGACTGGGAGCAGACGGAGTTAAACAGATGGAGTGACTGGGAGCAGACAGGGTTAAACAGATGGAGTGACTGGGAGCAGACGGGGTTAAACAGATGGAGTGACTGGGAGCAGACGGGGTTAAACAGATGGAGTGACTGGGAGCAGACGGGGTTAAACAGATGGAGTGACTGGGAGCAGACGGGGTTAAACAGATGGAGTGACTGGGAGCAGACGGGGTTAAACAGATGGAGTGACTGGGAGCAGACGGGGTTAAACAGATGGAGTGACTGGGAGCAGACGGGGTTAAACAGATGGAGTGACTGGGAGCAGACGGGGTTAAACAGATGGAGTGACTGGGAGCAGACGGGGTTAAACAGATGGAGTGACTGGGAGCAGACGGGGTTAAACAGATGGAGTGACTGGGAGCAGTCGGGGTTAAACAGATGGAGTGGCTGGGAGCAGACGGGGTTAAACAGATGGAGTGACTGGGAGCAGACGGGGTTAAACAGATGGAGTGACTGGGAGCAGACGGGGTTAAACAGATGGAGTGACTGGGAGCAGACGGGGTTAAACAGATGGAGTGACTGGGAACAGACGGAGTTAAACAGATGGAGTGACTGGGAGCAGACGGGGTTAAACAGATGGAGTGACTGGGAACAGACGGGGTTAAACAGATGGAGTGACTGGGAACAGACGGGGTTAAACAGATGGAGTGACTGGGAGCAGACGGAGTTAAACAGATGGAGTGACTGGGAGCAGACGGGGTTAAACAGATGGAGTGACTGGGAGCAGACGGGGTTAAACAGATGGAGTGACTGGGAGCAGACGGGGTTACAGATGGAGTGACTGGGAGCAGACGGGGTTAAACAGATGGAGTGACTGGGAACAGACGGAGTTAAACAGATGGAGTGACTGGGAGCAGACGGGGTTAAACAGATGGAGTGACTGGGAACAGACGGGGTTAAACAGATGGAGTGACTGGGAACAGACGGGGTTAAACAGATGGAGTGACTGGGAGCAGACGGAGTTAAACAGATGGAGTGACTGGGAGCAGACAGGGTTAAACAGATGGAGTGACTGGGAGCAGACGGGGTTAAATAGATGGAGTGACTGGGAGCAGACGGGGTTAAACAGATGGAGTGACTGGGAGCAGACGGGGTTAAACAGATGGAGTGACTGGGAGCAGACGGGGTTAAACAGATGGAGTGACTGGGAGCAGACGGGGTTAAACAGATGGAGTGACTGGGAGCAGACGGGGTTAAACAGATGGAGTGACTGGGAGCAGACGGGGTTAAACAGATGGAGTGACTGGGAGCAGACGGGGTTAAACAGATGGAGTGACTGGGAGCAGACGGGGTTAAACAGATGGAGTGACTGGGAGCAGACGGGGTTAAACAGATGGAGTGACTGGGAGCAGTCGGGGTTAAACAGATGGAGTGGCTGGGAGCAGACGGGGTTAAACAGATGGAGTGACTGGGAGCAGACGGGGTTAAACAGATGGAGTGACTGGGAGCAGACGGGGTTAAACAGATGGAGTGAC
>NC_143026.1:90069820-90127320 GCF_057628025.1 Oncorhynchus mykiss | reverse complement strand
TCCTCCCCTTTGTCTCCTCACCCCTGTTTCCTCCCCTTTGTCTCCTCACCCCTGTCTCCTCCCCTCTGTCTCCTCCCCTCTGTCTCCTCCCCTCTGTCTCCTCATCCCTGTTTCCTACCCTCTGTCTCCTCACCCCTGTCTCCTCCCCTCTGTCTGCTCACCCCTGTTTCCTCCCCTTTGTCTCCTCACCCCTGTCTTCTCCCCTCTGTCTCCTCCCCTTTGTCTCCTCACCCCTGTCTCCTCCCCTCTGTCTCCTCACCCCTGTTTCCTCCCCTTTGTCTCCTCACCCCTGTCTCCTCCCCTCTGTCTCCTCACCCCTGTCTTCTCCCCTTTGTCTCCTCCCCTCTGTCTCCTCACCCCTGCTACTTTCACCTGACCCTGGCCTGGTCTAAGTCTGCCAACACCAGGGCATGTCCCCTCTGTAATGCTCTCCCCTTCTCTGCTCCTCTTCCCTTTCCCTCTACTCTCCTCTTCCTTTCCCCCTCCTCTCCTTCCTCTCCTCTCCTCTCCTCTCCTCTCCTCTCCTCTCCTCTCCTCTCCTCTCCTCTCCTCTCCTCTCCTCTCCCCATTTCACTGTAGAAATGCTAGTGTTTTTTTTTTACTGTAAATATTTTGTATAGCTGTGTACGTAACCTCAGACGTCTTACCTGGACATATTGGTATCTTTGCTCTTTTACCCGTTCACTGTTTCTCTCGAACGGTACAGTGTATAACTGTTTCATTGTAACTTGGTGTTTCTTTAGGACTCGAGCAATAGTTGTTGTGCTGACAGAATTAACATTTTCAAATATATCATTATCAGCCAGCACTCTATCTTGAATCTCCCGCAGTTCTATTGCATTGTTGACAACAACCATGTCAACAATAACATTTTCCTGCGCATCTGAAAATATTTTTCCTCTTCCTCCTGTTGGGGGCAGCCTTTGGATCCTGTTGTAAAAATATATTTTACAGTCAAACTTACTGTAATATATATCTGTGTAAATATTCTATAATTGCAATACAAAATAGATTCCTGTAATGTTTTCATTTACTGTAAGGATGTAACTCTCACCTGTTTGCATGATGGAAAATTCGCATTACAGATGCCACTGTGGATCTTTGCAGATTGGGTTGCACCCTCAACCCTGCCTCTCTCAATGAGAGACCATGGTTCACGACATGGTCTATAAGTGTAGCCCTTATTTCATCTGAAATAACAGCTCTTTGTCTTCTTTGTCTTCCTCCACGCATCCGCCCTCTCCCTGCCACCCTTCTCCCTCCACAAACCCATCTTCCTTGTTCCATTTCCAAAATGAGTCTTTCTGAGCTCTACCTATATATACTGTAATATGTGTGTGTGTTCACTAACAAGTCTAAAACAAGACACCTGCTTAGCCTTTCAGCTGAAATTGCAATCAGCAGTGTTTGAAAGGCACAAGGCTGAAATCTATTCCGTTTTGAATGTGTGGTTCACAGTTTTGACAGCAGTGTGTTAGCATTTGAACAAAGTGCTGTAAATCCACAGTGTTGTGCAGGTTGTGGTTAAAGTCATGGGATAAGTGTGTAGACTTTTGAAAACTGTGTTCAAGCAATGAAAAAACAAACTAGAGTTTGGTCCACATGAACTGCTGCTGTGCAGACTGTAGTTAGAGTTTTGCACATGTGACTCCAGTTGTGTCCACTGTCGTTTAGCAATCGAAAAAAACTGTAAGAGTGAGTTGACTTGCTGTCTGGTCACTGAGTTGAATCATAGATGCCAGAAGTGCAGGTCCCCCCACACCCCCCCCCCCCCATTCTAGTTTTCAACAGGCGATGTTATCCAGAGCAACTTCTACCACTTGTAGGTTTAACTGTGGATTTGTTTGCCAACTTTATGTCGTACACTCGAGGGTTACGTGCTGTATATTAGGAAGTCCATTACTGATTGTGAATCTGCGTTAACATGCTGGAGGGAAACATTTGAGACAAACAACTGAAGGACAGGATGTTAATGTGGACACAGTGCCAACTCCATGCTCCTTCAGCTTGGTTGTGTGTGTGTGTGTGTGTGTGTGTGTGTGGGGGGGGGGGGGGTCTGTAGTTCCAATGTATGTGTCTGTAGTTCCTATGTGTGTGTCTGTAGTTCCTATGAGTGTGTCTGTAGTTCCTATGTGTGTGTCTGTAGTTCCTATGTGTGTGTCTGTAGGTCCTATGTGTGTGTCTGTAGTTCCTATGTGTGTGTCTGTAGTTCCTATGTGTGTGTCTGTAGTTCCTATGTGTGTGTCTGTAGGTCCTATGTGTGTGTCTGTAGTTCCTATGTGTGTCTGTAGTTCCTATGTGTGTGTCTGTAGTTCCTATGAGTGTGTCTGTAGTTCCTATGTGTGTGTCTGTAGTTCCTATGTGTGTGTCTGTAGTTCCTATGTGTGTGTCTGTAGGTCCTATGTGTGTGTCTGTAGTTCCTATGTGTGTCTGTAGTTCCTATGTGTGTGTCTGTAGGTCCTATGTGTGTCTGTAGTTCCTATGAGTGTGTCTGTAGTTCCTATGAGTGTGTCTGTAGTTCCTATGAGTGTGTCTGTAGTTCCTATGTGTGTGTCTGTAGTTCCTATGAGTGTGTCTGTAGTTCCTATGTGTGTGTCTGTAGTTCCTATGTGTGTGTCTGTAGTTCCTATGTGTGTGTCTGTAGTTCCTATGTGTGTGTCTTGCAAATGGAAAGTCAAAAGCATTCTCCCAATAATATTCTGTCCCGTGCCAGAGAGAGAACCGTTAGCCTTTTGTAGGTTTCTGATTGTTTTAATGACTAAACGTGTATCTGTATCATCCAGTATTTCCATCCAGAAAGCCCTTCCAGTATTTCCATCCAGAAAGCCCTTCCAGGAGGTGTTTCATACTACCATTGATTAACGCGACGCTCAGCTTTGATGAAAACATTTGAAATGAAGTACACGGATGGCGGTCGTCCGAGACAACGATATGGTCTCCGAGCTCACGTTGCAGTGCTTAAAGTAAATCATGGTTAGTTAGTTCCTACATATGTTCAGCATGGCCAGTTACCTTTAACTGGTTGTAAAATGGTTTATGGTGAAGGATTCATTCCACATGAAAGAGCATATGCTAGGAGGGCCGTGCTTTACTCTCTCTGCCCTCTCTCTGCTCTCTCTATACTGTCTCTCTGCTCTCTCTCTGGTCTCTCTCGGGTCTCTCTCTGCTCTCTTTCTGCTCTCTATACTCTCTCTGCTCTCTCTATGCTCTCTCTATACTGTCTCTCTGGTCTCTCTCTGCTCTCTTTCTGCTCTCGATACTCTCTCTGCTCTCTCTCTAGTCTCTCTCTGCTCTCTCTGCTCTCTCTCTGCTCTCTCTGCTCTCTGTCTGCTTTCTCTCTGCTCTCTCTCTTTACTCTCTCTGCTCTCTCTGCTCTTTCTCTCTGCTCTCTCTCTGCTATCTCTTCTCTCTCTGCTCTCTATACTTTCTTTCTATACTCTCTCTCTAATCTCTATGTTTTCTCTCTCTGCTCTCCCTATACATTCTCTTTATACTATCTCTTTGCTCTCTCTCTGCTCTCTCTCTGCTCTCTCTATACTGTCTCTCTGCTCTCTCTCTGCTCTCTCTATACTGTCTCTCTGCTCTCTCTCTGCTCTCTCTCTGCTCTCTCTATACTGTCTCTCTGCTCTCTCTATACTGTCTCTCTGCTCTCTCTATACGGTCTCTCTGCTCTCTCTCTGCTCTCTCTCTGCTCTCTCTATACTGTCTCTCTGCTCTCTCTCTGCTCTCTCTATACTGTCTCTCTGCTCGCTCTCTGCTCTCTCTCTGCTCTCTCTATACTGTCTCTCTGCTCTCTCTCTGCTCTCTCTATACTGTCTCTCTGCTCTCTCTCTGCTCTCTCTATACTGTCTCTCTGCTCTCTCTCTGCTCTCTCTATACTGTCTCTCTGCTCTCTCTCTGCTCTCTCTATACTGTCTCTCTGCTCTCTCTATACTGTCTCTCTGCTCTCTCTCTGCTCTCTCTATACTGTCTCTCTGCTCTCTCTCTGCTCTCTCTATACTGTCTCTCTGCTCTCTCTCTGCTCTCTCTATACTGTCTCTCTGCTCTCTCTCTGCTCTCTCTCTGTGAAATGCTTGTGTTCCTAGCTAAGACAGTGCAGTAATACACTATATATACAAAAGTAGGTGGACACCCCTTCAAATTTGTGGACACCTGTTGCTGACGAGGATTATAAAATTGAGCACACAGCCATGCAATCTCCATCGACAAACATCAGACGATCTAGTCTTTTCACCACCGGGAATGGTAAAGGTCGACCGATCTGTTAAAATCAATAAATGACAAACTGGGTACACTTGAACTAGTCAGTAAGGATATAGAAGAGTTGAAGGCCTCGAGATGAGTGACCAAAAAACTGTGACATTGGAGAAAGACACAAACAAGCTAAAAGGGACCGTAAATAAGATTGAAACCGAAGTTAATGAACTTAAAAAAGGAGAACATCGTTCTGAGAGAAGCCTTACTTGACATACAGGCAAGATCCACGAGAGAAAGAAAGAAGGAGAAGTTCCTGAATGTGTAGTTAGAGAATTCCTCCTTACAGAGCTTCAGATCCCACGCCAAGCTGTCGACGAAATCTAAATCAAACCGCCAATGTACACCGCTTCTGGCAGAGGTATGAGCGCCCAATCGTTGACAAATTTGCTTTCTTTAAAGATAAAATAATGGTTAAAAGCCTGGGTAAAAAAAGACTTACTGATCAGTTCCCGAAGGAAATTGCAGAACGGCGTAAAGTTCGGTATCCAATTTTTCAAGGAACATAGATTAAAAGGGAAACGTGTAGCTCTCGTGGTCGATAAACTATATGTTGATAACCAGTTGTTCAGAGACACAACGATGACTCCATGGCTATTTGTTTTTTAATTACAACGTTCTCATAGAAGAGGCAAATAATGAAACACAATACTAGCCATGGTATGGATTGTAAATAATAACACATAAAAAAAAAGAAGCTTTTTTTTTAATCTATCTTCAAATATAACTAATTGGAACACAAAAACACTAATTCGACACGGGGGACATTAAACCACAGCAGACAGAAGGCACAGTATGTGGGTGTATTGAGGTTCGCAGGTGTGTGTTTTATGGTGTTTGGGAAAGTGTGGTGTTTAGTGAGTGAGAAAGGAAATGGTTGCATATCCCAGAACCAACGTATGTCTGTGAGCAGGGGGTTGTGAGAGAGCTTTCAATGTTGTGCCAATGAGGGACATATATATTTTACAATGAACTATACTTCCTATTTATTTATTTATTTATTTATTGTCCTTTTATGGTGGAAATGCATTTTAAAATAAATTATACATCTAATTGATTTATTTACTATCATGGGGAGCTACATTTTTTTAATAAATAATACATCAAATATATTTATTTATGGTCTTATATGGATGGAACGGTCCACAACCCTAAACCCTAGACACCCGCCTGAACGACCCAGATACTAACGAGAAGTCCCTATCTGTGGGGCCTGCTGTAAGCGGTCTGTATGCAGCCGAAATGATGGTCAGAGACCTTCTAGAGCAACACTGTATGATTCTGAGCCTGGCCTGGGTTGGTCCTGCAAAGCCAAAGCCCCCCTAAAGGGAGAGCATAATCTACAAGGAAATTCTCATAGCTGCTAATGAGAACCTTGATGACCTTGTACCTAGCCGGTGGGGATTCCAGTGGTGAGCCCCCACCCAGGCAGTGCTGGCATCACCGGTTGCAGTAACCCATGGGGAGGGGGTCACACTCAGACATTCAGAGAGGTGGCATATTATTGTGGCCCTGGTGGCACAAAATCAACGGTCTGACTGCATGGAGATGCTTGGGCATATGGTCACTACGGGGGACCATGTTGTGGGTGTTTCAGGGGAAGGGGTTATATCTGACCTCCATCATCTAGGACGTGACAATGGTTAATCAAATCTCCCCATTTCTGCCCATTTTGCTCAGTTTTACAGACCTTCTCATACAGCTGCAATTGTATATGCAGTCGTAAATCAGGACCTTTCTTGAGTTGGGCTCTGGGATGGTGCAACTGAGATTGAGAATCGAGAATTGAGAATCTGAGTATGGTTGTTGTGGGGGACAGGGGTCGTGTGTGTGTTTTTGTGTGTTTGTGTGTGTGTGTGTGTGTGTGTGTGTGTGTGTGTGTGTGTGTGTGTGTGTATCCCACAACTGTTGCGAGGGAGTCATATGATATTAGGGACAATATAGGAGGATTCACAATAATTGCTTGCTAATATAATAATTGCTTGCTAATATAATAATTGCTTGCTAATATAATAATTGCTTGCTAATATAATAATTGCTTGCCATATAGTCATTTTGGTAATGGTGAGACTGGTGAGAGGTAAAAACCCTTTGCATAAATTGTCTTCATTACTGCATATATGAATGGCTTATTATGGAAAAGAAGATAAACAGGATTTGTAATATATATATATTTTTTTTTAATGGCTATATATAATAAATATGGAGGTGAGGGTGATGGAAATGCATTTGGCGTTTGATCTGCTTCTGTTCTGTGGGTGGCACTGTGTGCTCTTTTCAAAGGATGGGTCCCGGTCTCTCCGGGGCCATTGAACCGGGGGGTCGGGGGTGGGGGATCTGTCTGCCGGGCATTGGGACGACAACCCAAGTCAGGATGAGGAGGGGTTTTAGCAGGTGGAATAAGGGAGACCAATTGGAGGTTTACTTCGTAGCAATGCAAAGATCATGGTACAGCTATATAAACACTCCATCATCATGTTACTTTTTAATGGTACGTTTACAAACAGATATTATGATAAATAGAATTGAAACTTCTGTCTCATTATGGTAAATGGTGAAATAAGTATAACCAGTTCTAATTGTAATGGCCTAGCAGATAATAAGAAAACACGGTCAATATTTACCTGGCTACAAGAGAAGAAATATAATATCTATTGTTTACAGGAAACTCATTCAACATTTTTAGATTAGGTTTTGTGGGAAAAGGACTGGGGGGGGGATATATTTCTCCCAGGGGCAAAGAAACTCAAAAGAGGTGATGATATTAATTAACAGTAATTTTGATCCAAATGTGCAAATTGTCCAAACAGATCCTCAAGGTAGATGGATGATTTTAAATATGTTATTGGACCATAACCAGATTTGGCTCATTAATCTATACGGTCCGAATAATGATGATCCAAGCTTCTTTGAAAATATATGTAAAAATGTCAATAAAATAATGTATATTGTAAATATAAGGATAGACTCTATTATTATGGTGGGAGATTTTAATACGGTTTTAAATACCTCTATGGACCGTAAAGGAAATCACACTACAAATTATCACCCGTAGCCACTTAAGGAAAATCATGAATATATTGGAATTAGTGGATATGTGGAGGCTTAAAACCCTGACCTAGTGAGATATACATGGAGGAGGTTTAATATCCTGACCTAGTGAGATATACATGGAGGAGGTTTAATATCCTGACCTAGTGAGATATACATGGAGGAGGTTTAATACCCTGACCTAGTGAGATATACATGTAGGTTTAATACCCTGACCTAGTGAGATATACATGGAGGAGGTTTAATATCCTGACCTAATGAGATATACATGGAGGAGGTTTAATATCCTGACCTAGTGAGATATACATGGAGGAGGTTTAATATCCTGACCTAGTGAGATATACATGGAGGAGGTTTAATATCCTGACCTAGTGAGATATACATGGAGGAGGTTTAATATCCTGACCTAGTGAGATATACATGGAGGAGGTTTAATATCCTGACCTAGTGAGATATACATGGAGGAGGTTTAATATCCTGACCTAGTGAGATATACATGGAGGAGGTTTAATACCCTGACCTAGTGAGATATACATGGAGGAGGTTTAATACCCTGACCTAGTGAGATATACATGGAGGAGGTTTAATATCCTGACCTAGTGAGATATACATGGAGGAGGTTTAATATCCTGACCTAGTGAGATATACATGGAGGAGGTTTAATACCCTGACCTAGTGAGATATACATGGAGGAGGTTTAATATCCTGACCTAGTGAGATATACGTGGAGGAGGTTTAATACCCTGACCTAGTGAGATATACATGGAGGAGGTTTAATACCCTGACCTAGTGAGATATACATGGAGGAGGTTTAATATCCTGACCTAGTGAGATATACATGGAGGAGGTTTAATACCCTGACCTAGTGAGATATACATGTAGGTTTAATACCCTGACCTAGTGAAATATACATGGAGGTTTAATACCCTGACCTAGTGAGATATACATGGAGGAGGTTTAATATCCTGACCTAGTGAGATATACATGGAGGAGGTTTAATATCCTGACCTAGTGAGATATACATGGAGGAGGTTTAATATCCTGACCTAGTGAGATATACATGGAGGAGGTTTAATATCCTGACCTAGTGAGATATACATGGAGGAGGTTTAATATCCTGACCTAGTGAGATATACATGGAGGAGGTTTAATATCCTGACCTAGTGAGATATACATGGAGGAGGTTTAATATCCTGACCTAGTGAGATATACATGGAGGAGGTTTAATACCCTGACCTAGTGAGATATACATGGAGGAGGTTTAATACCCTGACCTAGTGAGATATACATGGAGGAGGTTTAATATCCTGACCTAGTGAGATATACATGGAGGAGGTTTAATATCCTGACCTAGTGAGATATACATGGAGGAGGTTTAATACCCTGACCTAGTGAGATATACATGGAGGAGGTTTAATATCCTGACCTAGTGAGATATACGTGGAGGAGGTTTAATACCCTGACCTAGTGAGATATACATGGAGGAGGTTTAATATCCTGACCTAGTGAGATATACATGGAGGTTTAATACCCTGACCTAGTGAGATATACATGGAGGTTTAATACCCCCCTGACCTAGTGAGATATACATGGAGTAGGTTTAATACCCTGACCTAGTGAGATATACATGGAGGAGGTTTAATATCCTGACCTAGTGAGATATACATGGAGGTTTAATACCCCCCTGACCTAGTGAGATATACATGGAGGAGGTTTAATATCCTGACCTAGTGAGATATACAGGGAGGAGGTTTAATATCCTGACCTAGTGAGATATACATGGAGGAGGTTTAATATCCTGACCTAGTGAGATATACATGGAGGAGGTTTAATATCCTGACCTAGTGAGATATACATGGAGGAGGTTTAATACCCTGACCTAGTGAGATATACATGGAGGTTTAATATCCTGACCTAGTGAGATATACATGGAGGAGGTTTAATACCCTGACCTAGTGAGATATACATGGAGGAGGTTTAATACCCTGACCTAGTGAGATATACATGGAGGAGGTTTAATATCCTGACCTAGTGAGATATACATGGAGGAGGTTTAATATCTTGACCTAGTGAGATATACATGGAGGAGGTTTAATATCCTGACCTAGTGAGATATACATGGAGGAGGTTTAATATCCTGACCTAGTGAGATATACATGGAGGAGGTTTAATATCCTGACCTAGTGAGATATACATGGAGGAGGTTTAATACCCTGACCTAGTGAGATATACATGGAGGTTTAATATCATGACCTAGTGAGATATACATGGAGGAGGTTTAATACCCTGACCTAGTGAGATATACATGGAGGAGGTTTAATATCCTGACCTAGTGAGATATACATGGAGGAGGTTTAATATCCTGACCTAGTGAGATATACATGGAGGAGGTTTAATATCTTGACCTAGTGAGATATACATGGAGGAGGTATAATATCCTGACCTAGTGAGATATACGTGGAGGAGGTTTAATATCCTGACCTAGTGAGATATACGTGGAGGAGGTTTAATATCCTGACCTAGTGAGATATACCTGGAGGACGTTTAATATCCTGACCTAGTGAGATATACATGGAGGAGGTTTAATACCCTGACCTAGTGAGATATACATGGAGGAGGTTTAATATCCTGACCTAGTGAGATATACCTGGAGGAGGTTTAATATCCTGACCTATTGAGATATACATGGAGGAGGTTTAATATCCTGACCTAGTGAGATATACATGGAGGAGGTTTAATACCCTGACCTAGTGAGATATACATGGAGGAGGTTTAATATCCTGACCTAGTGAGATATACATGGAGGTTTAATACCCTGACCTAGTGAGATATACATGGAGGAGGTTTAATATCCTGACCTAGTGAGATATACATGGAGGAGGTTTAATATCCTGACCTAGTGAGATATACATGGAGGAGGTTTAATACCCTGACCTAGTGAGATATACATGGAGGAGGTTTAATATCCTGACCTAGTGAGATATACGTGGAGGAGGTTTAATACCCTGACCTAGTGAGATATACATGGAGGAGGTTTAATACCCTGACCTAGTGAGATATACATGGAGGAGGTTTAATATCCTGACCTAGTGAGATATACATGGAGGAGGTTTAATACCCTGACCTAGTGAGATATACATGTAGGTTTAATACCCTGACCTAGTGAAATATACATGGAGGTTTAATACCCTGACCTAGTGAGATATACATGGAGGAGGTTTAATATCCTGACCTAGTGAGATATACATGGAGGAGGTTTAATATCCTGACCTAGTGAGATATACATGGAGGAGGTTTAATATCCTGACCTAGTGAGATATACATGGAGGAGGTTTAATATCCTGACCTAGTGAGATATACATGGAGGAGGTTTAATATCCTGACCTAGTGAGATATACATGGAGGAGGTTTAATATCCTGACCTAGTGAGATATACATGGAGGAGGTTTAATATCCTGACCTAGTGAGATATACATGGAGGAGGTTTAATACCCTGACCTAGTGAGATATACATGGAGGAGGTTTAATACCCTGACCTAGTGAGATATACATGGAGGAGGTTTAATATCCTGACCTAGTGAGATATACATGGAGGAGGTTTAATATCCTGACCTAGTGAGATATACATGGAGGAGGTTTAATACCCTGACCTAGTGAGATATACATGGAGGAGGTTTAATATCCTGACCTAGTGAGATATACGTGGAGGAGGTTTAATACCCTGACCTAGTGAGATATACATGGAGGAGGTTTAATATCCTGACCTAGTGAGATATACATGGAGGTTTAATACCCTGACCTAGTGAGATATACATGGAGGTTTAATACCCCCCTGACCTAGTGAGATATACATGGAGTAGGTTTAATACCCTGACCTAGTGAGATATACATGGAGGAGGTTTAATATCCTGACCTAGTGAGATATACATGGAGGTTTAATACCCCCCTGACCTAGTGAGATATACATGGAGGAGGTTTAATATCCTGACCTAGTGAGATATACAGGGAGGAGGTTTAATATCCTGACCTAGTGAGATATACATGGAGGAGGTTTAATATCCTGACCTAGTGAGATATACATGGAGGAGGTTTAATATCCTGACCTAGTGAGATATACATGGAGGAGGTTTAATACCCTGACCTAGTGAGATATACATGGAGGTTTAATATCCTGACCTAGTGAGATATACATGGAGGAGGTTTAATACCCTGACCTAGTGAGATATACATGGAGGAGGTTTAATACCCTGACCTAGTGAGATATACATGGAGGAGGTTTAATATCCTGACCTAGTGAGATATACATGGAGGAGGTTTAATATCTTGACCTAGTGAGATATACATGGAGGAGGTTTAATATCCTGACCTAGTGAGATATACATGGAGGAGGTTTAATATCCTGACCTAGTGAGATATACATGGAGGAGGTTTAATATCCTGACCTAGTGAGATATACATGGAGGAGGTTTAATACCCTGACCTAGTGAGATATACATGGAGGTTTAATATCATGACCTAGTGAGATATACATGGAGGAGGTTTAATACCCTGACCTAGTGAGATATACATGGAGGAGGTTTAATATCCTGACCTAGTGAGATATACATGGAGGAGGTTTAATATCCTGACCTAGTGAGATATACATGGAGGAGGTTTAATATCTTGACCTAGTGAGATATACATGGAGGAGGTATAATATCCTGACCTAGTGAGATATACGTGGAGGAGGTTTAATATCCTGACCTAGTGAGATATACGTGGAGGAGGTTTAATATCCTGACCTAGTGAGATATACCTGGAGGACGTTTAATATCCTGACCTAGTGAGATATACATGGAGGAGGTTTAATACCCTGACCTAGTGAGATATACATGGAGGAGGTTTAATATCCTGACCTAGTGAGATATACCTGGAGGAGGTTTAATATCCTGACCTATTGAGATATACATGGAGGAGGTTTAATATCCTGACCTAGTGAGATATACATGGAGGAGGTTTAATACCCTGACCTAGTGAGATATACATGGAGGAGGTTTAATATCCTGACCTAGTGAGATATACATGGAGGTTTAATACCCTGACCTAGTGAGATATACATGGAGGAGGTTTAATATCCTGACCTAGTGAAATATACATGGAGGAGGTTTAATATCCTGACCTGGTGAGATATACATGGAGGTTTAATACCCTGACCTAGTGAGAAATACATGGAGGAGGTTTAATATCCTGACCTAGTGAGATATACATGGAGGAGGTTTAATACCCTGACCTAGTGAGATATACATGGAGGAGGTTTAATATCCTGACCTAGTGAGATATACATGGAGGAGGTTTAATATCCTGACCTAGTGAGATATACATGGAGGAGGTTTAATACCCTGACCTAGTGAGATATACATGGAGGTTTAATATCCTGACCTAGTGAGATATACATGGAGGATGTTTAATACCCTGACCTAGTGAGATATACATGGAGGAGGTTTAATACCCTGACCTAGTGAGATATACATGGAGGAGGTTTAATATCCTGACCTAGTGAGATATACATGGAGGAGGTTTAATATCTTGACCTAGTGAGATATACATGGAGGAGGTTTAATATCCTGACCTAGTGAGATATACATGGAGGAGGTTTAATATCCTGACCTAGTGAGATATACATGGAGGAGGTTTAATGTCCTGACCTAGTGAGATATACATGGAGGAGGTTTAATACCCTGACCTAGTGAGATATACATGGAGGTTTAATATCATGACCTAGTGAGATATACATGGAGGAGGTTTAATACCCTGACCTAGTGAGATATACATGGAGGAGGTTTAATATCCTGACCTAGTGAGATATACATGGAGGAGGTTTAATATCCTGACCTAGTGAGATATACATGGAGGAGGTTTAATATCTTGACCTAGTGAGATATACATGGAGGAGGTATAATATCCTGACCTAGTGAGATATACGTGGAGGAGGTTTAATATCCTGACCTAGTGAGATATACGTGGAGGAGGTTTAATATCCTGACCTAGTGAGATATACCTGGAGGACGTTTAATATCCTGACCTAGTGAGATATACATGGAGGAGGTTTAATACCCTGACCTAGTGAGATATACATGGAGGAGGTTTAATATCCTGACCTAGTGAGATATACCTGGAGGAGGTTTAATATCCTGACCTATTGAGATATACATGGAGGAGGTTTAATATCCTGACCTAGTGAGATATACATGGAGGAGGTTTAATACCCTGACCTAGTGAGATATACATGGAGGAGGTTTAATATCCTGACCTAGTGAGATATACATGGAGGTTTAATACCCTGACCTAGTGAGATATACATGGAGGAGGTTTAATATCCTGACCTAGTGAGATATACATGGAGGTTTAATACCCTGACCTAGTGAAATATACATGGAGGAGGTTTAATATCCTGACCTAGTGAGATATACATGGAGGTTTAATACCCTGACCTAGTGAGAAATACATGGAGGAGGTTTAATATCCTGACCTAGTGAGATATACATGGAGGAGGTTTAATACCCTGACCTAGTGAGATATACATGGAGGAGGTTTAATATCCTGACCTAGTGAGATATACATGGAGGAGGTTTAATACCCTGACCTAGTGAGATATACATGGAGGAGGTTTAATATCCTGACCTAGTGAGATATACGTGGAGGAGGTTTAATACCCTGACCTAGTGAGATATACATGGAGGAGGTTTAATATCCTGACCTAGTGAGATATACATGGAGGTTTAATACCCTGACCTAGTGAGATATACATGGAGGTTTAATACCCCCCTGACCTAGTGAGATATACATGGAGGAGGTTTAATATCCTGACCTAGTGAGATATACATGGAGGAGGTTTAATACCCTGACCTAGTGAGATATACATGGAGGTTTAATACCCCCCTGACCTAGTGAGATATACATGGAGGAGGTTTAATATCCTGACCTAGTGAGATATACAGGGAGGAGGTTTAATATCCTGACCTAGTGAGATATACATGGAGGAGGTTTAATACCCTGACCTAGTGAGATATACATGGAGGAGGTTTAATACCCTGACCTAGTGAGATATACATGGAGGAGGTTTAATATCCTGACCTAGTGAGATATACATGGAGGAGGTTTAATATCTTGACCTAGTGAGATATACATGGAGGAGGTTTAATATCCTAACCTAGTGAGATATACGTGGAGGAGGTTTAATATCCTGACCTAGTGAGATATACGTGGAGGAGGTTTAATATCCTGACCTAGTGAGATATACCTGGAGGAGGTTTAATATCCTGACCTAGTGAGATATACATGGAGGAGGTTTAATACCCTGACCTAGTGAGATATACATGGAGGAGGTTTAATATCCTGACCTAGTGAGATATACCTGGAGGAGGTTTAATATCCTGACCTAGTGAGATATACATGGAGGAGGTTTAATATCCTGACCTATTGAGATATACATGGAGGAGGTTTAATATCCTGACCTAGTGAGATATACATGGAGGAGGTTTAATACCCTGACCTAGTGAGATATACATGGAGGAGGTTTAATATCCTGACCTAGTGAGATATACATGGAGGTTTAATACCCTGACCTAGTGAGATATACATGGAGGAGGTTTAATATCCTGACCTAGTGAGATATACATGGAGGTTTAATACCCTGACCTAGTGAAATATACATGGAGGAGGTTTAATATCCTGACCTAGTGAGATATACATGGAGGAGGTTTAATACCCTGACCTAGTGAGAAATACTTGGAGGTTTAATATCCTGACCTAATGAGATATACATGGAGGTTTAATATCCTGACCTAGTGAGATATACAGGGAGGAGGTTTAATATCCTGACCTAGTGAGATATACATGGAGGAGGTTTAATATCCTGACCTAGTGAGATATACATGGAGGAGGTTTAATACCCTGACCTAGTGAGATATACATGGAGGAGGTTTAATACCCTGACCTAGTGAGATATACATGGAGGAGGTTTAATATCCTGACCTAGTGAGATATACATGGAGGAGGTTTAATACCCTGACCTAGTGAGATATACATGGAGGAGGTTTAATATCCTGACCTAGTGAGATATACATGGAGGAGGTTTAATACCCTGACCTAGTGAGATATACATGGAGGAGGTTTAATATCCTGACCTAGTGAGATATACGTGGAGGAGGTTTAATACCCTGACCTAGTGAGATATACATGGAGGAGGTTTAATATCCTGACCTAGTGAGATATACATGGAGGTTTAATACCCTGACCTAGTGAGATATACATGGAGGTTTAATACCCCCCTGACCTAGTGAGATATACATGGAGGAGGTTTAATATCCTGACCTAGTGAGATATACATGGAGGAGATTTAATACCCTGACCTAGTGAGATATACATGGAGGTTTAATACCCCCCTGACCTAGTGAGATATACATGGAGGAGGTTTAATATCCTGACCTAGTGAGATATACAGGGAGGAGGTTTAATATCCTGACCTAGTGAGATATACATGGAGGAGGTTTAATACCCTGACCTAGTGAGATATACATGGAGGAGGTTTAATACCCTGACCTAGTGAGATATACATGGAGGAGGTTTAATATCCTGACCTAGTGAGATATACATGGAGGAGGTTTAATATCTTGACCTAGTGAGATATACATGGAGGAGGTTTAATATCCTGACCTAGTGAGATATACGTGGAGGAGGTTTAATATCCTGACCTAGTGAGATATACGTGGAGGAGGTTTAATATCCTGACCTAGTGAGATATACCTGGAGGAGGTTTAATATCCTGACCTAGTGAGATATACATGGAGGAGGTTTAATACCCTGACCTAGTGAGATATACATGGAGGAGGTTTAATATCCTGACCTAGTGAGATATACCTGGAGGAGGTTTAATATCCTGACCTAGTGAGATATACATGGAGGAGGTTTAATATCCTGACCTATTGAGATATACATGGAGGAGGTTTAATATCCTGACCTAGTGAGATATACATGGAGGAGGTTTAATATCCTGACCTAGTGAGATATACATGGAGGAGGTTTAATATCCTGACCTAGTAAGATATACATGGAGGAGGTTTAATATCCTGACCTAGTGAGATATACATGGAGGTTTAATACCCTGACCTAGTGAAATATACATGGAGGAGGTTTAATATCCTGACCTAGTGAGATATACATGGAGGTTTAATACCCTGACCTAGTGAGAAATACTTGGAGGTTTAATATCCTGACCTAGTGAGATATACATGGAGGTTTAATATCCTGACCTAGTGAGATATACAGGGAGGAGGTTTAATATCCTGACCTAGTGAGATATACATGGAGGAGGTTTAATATCCTGACCTAGTGAGATATACATGGAGGAGGTTTAATATCCTGACCTAGTGAGATATACCTGGAGGAGGTTTAATATCCTGACCTAGTGAGATATACATGGAGGAGGTTTAATACCCTGACCTAGTGAGATATACATGGAGGAGGTTTAATATCCTGACCTATTGAGATATACATGGAGGAGGTTTAATATCCTGACCTAGTGAGATATACATGGAGGAGGTTTAATATCCTGACCTAGTGAGATATACATGGAGGTTTAATACCCTGACCTAGTGAGATATACATGGAGGTTTAATACCCTGACCTAGTGAGATATACATGGAGGAGGTTTAATATCCTGACCTAGTGAGATATACATGGAGGAGGTTTAATATCCTGACCTAGTGAGATATACATGGAGGAGGTTTAATATCCTGACCTAGTGAGATATACATGGAGGTTTAATACCCTGACCTAGTGAGATATACATGGAGGAGGTTTAATATCCTGACCTAGTGAGATATACATGGAGGAGGTTTAATATCCTGACCTAGTGAGATATACATGGAGGTTTAATACCCTGACCTAGTGAAATATACATGGAGGAGGTTTAATATCCTGACCTAGTGAGATATACATGGAGGTTTAATACCCTGACCTAGTGAGAAATACTTGGAGGTTTAATATCCTGACCTAGTGAGATATACATGGAGGTTTAATATCCTGACCTAGTGAGATATACAGGGAGGAGGTTTAATATCCTGACCTAGTGAGATATACATGGAGGAGGTTTAATATCCTGACCTAGTGAGATATACATGGAGGAGATTTAATATCCTGACCTAGTGAGATATACCTGGAGGAGGTTTAATATCCTGACCTAGTGAGATATACATGGAGGAGGTTTAATACCCTGACCTAGTGAGATATACATGGAGGAGGTTTAATATCCTGACCTATTGAGATATACATGGAGGAGGTTTAATATCCTGACCTAGTGAGATATACATGGAGGAGGTTTAATACCCTGACCTAGTGAGATATACATGGAGGAGGTTTAATATCCTGACCTAGTGAGATACATGGAGGTTTAATACCCTGACCTAGTGAGATATACATGGAGGAGGTTTAATATCCTGACCTAGTGAGATATACATGGAGGAGGTTTAATACCCTGACCTAGTGAGATATACATGGAGGAGGTTTAATATCCTGACCTAGTGAGATATACATGGAGGTTTAATACCCTGACCTAGTGAAATATACATGGAGGAGGTTTAATATCCTGACCTAGTGAGATATACATGGAGGTTTAATACCCTGACCTAGTGAGAAATACTTGGAGGTTTAATATCCTGACCTAGTGAGATATACATGGAGGTTTAATATCCTGACCTAGTGAGATATACAGGGAGGAGGTTTAATATCCTGACCTAGTGAGATATACATGGAGGAGGTTTAATATCCTGACCTAGTGAGATATACATGGAGGAGGTTTAATATCCTGACCTAGTGAGATATACCTGGAGGAGGTTTAATATCCTGACCTAGTGAGATATACATGGAGGAGGTTTAATACCCTGACCTAGTGAGATATACATGGAGGAGGTTTAATATCCTGACCTATTGAGATATACATGGAGGAGGTTTAATATCCTGACCTAGTGAGATATACATGGAGGAGGTTTAATATCCTGACCTAGTGAGATATACATGGAGGTTTAATACCCTGACCTAGTGAGATATACATGGAGGTTTAATACCCTGACCTAGTGAGATATACATGGAGGAGGTTTAATATCCTGACCTAGTGAGATATACATGGAGGAGGTTTAATATCCTGACCTAGTGAGATATACATGGAGGAGGTTTAATATCCTGACCTAGTGAGATATACATGGAGGTTTAATACCCTGACCTAGTGAGATATACATGGAGGAGGTTTAATATCCTGACCTAGTGAGATATACATGGAGGAGGTTTAATATCCTGACCTAGTGAGATATACATGGAGGTTTAATACCCTGACCTAGTGAAATATACATGGAGGAGGTTTAATATCCTGACCTAGTGAGATATACATGGAGGTTTAATACCCTGACCTAGTGAGAAATACTTGGAGGTTTAATATCCTGACCTAGTGAGATATACATGGAGGTTTAATATCCTGACCTAGTGAGATATACAGGGAGGAGGTTTAATATCCTGACCTAGTGAGATATACATGGAGGAGGTTTAATATCCTGACCTAGTGAGATATACCTGGAGGAGGTTTAATATCCTGACCTAGTGAGATATACATGGAGGAGGTTTAATACCCTGACCTAGTGAGATATACATGGAGGAGGTTTAATATCCTGACCTATTGAGATATACATGGAGGAGGTTTAATATCCTGACCTAGTGAGATATACATGGAGGAGGTTTAATACCCTGACCTAGTGAGATATACATGGAGGAGGTTTAATATCCTGACCTAGTGAGATACATGGAGGTTTAATACCCTGACCTAGTGAGATATACATGGAGGAGGTTTAATATCCTGACCTAGTGAGATATACATGGAGGAGGTTTAATACCCTGACCTAGTGAGATATACATGGAGGAGGTTTAATATCCTGACCTAGTGAGATATACATGGAGGTTTAATACACTGACCTAGTGAGATATACATGGAGGAGGTTTAATACCCTGACCTAGTGAGATATACATGGAGGAGGTTTAATATCCTGACCTAGTGAGATATACATGGAGGAGGTTTAATACCCTGACCTAGTGAGATATACATGGAGGAGGTTTAATATCCTGACCTAGTGAGATATACATGGGGGAGGTTTAATATCCTGACCTAGTGAGATATACATGGAGGTTTAAATACCCTGACCTAGTGAGATATACATGGGGGAGGTTTAATACCCTGACCTAGTGAGATATACATGGGGGAGGTTTAATATCCTGACCTAGTGAGATATACATGGAGGAGATTTAATACCCCGACCTAGTGAGATATACATGGAGGAGGTTTAATATCCTGACCTATTGAGATATACATGGAGGAGGTTTAATATCCTGACCTAGTGAGATATACATGGAGGAGGTTTAATACCCTGACCTAGTGAGATATACATGGAGGAGGTTTAATATCCTGACCTAGTGAGATATACATGGAGGTTTAATACCCTGACCTAGTGAGATATACATGGAGGAGGTTTAATATCCTGACCTAGTGAGATATACATGGAGGTTTAATACCCTGACCTAGTGAAATATACATGGAGGAGGTTTAATATCCTGACCTAGTGAGATATACATGGAGGAGGTTTAATACCCTGACCTAGTGAGAAATACTTGGAGGTTTAATATCCTGACCTAATGAGATATACATGGAGGTTTAATATCCTGACCTAGTGAGATATACAGGGAGGAGGTTTAATATCCTGACCTAGTGAGATATACATGGAGGAGGTTTAATATCCTGACCTAGTGAGATATACATGGAGGAGATTTAATACCCTGACCTAGTGAGATATACATGGAGGTTTAATACCCCCCTGACCTAGTGAGATATACATGGAGGAGGTTTAATATCCTGACCTAGTGAGATATACAGGGAGGAGGTTTAATATCCTGACCTAGTGAGATATACATGGAGGAGGTTTAATATCCTGACCTAGTGAGATATACATGGAGGAGGTTTAATACCCTGACCTAGTGAGATATACATGGAGGAGGTTTAATACCCTGACCTAGTGAGATATACATGGAGGAGGTTTAATATCCTGACCTAGTGAGATATACATGGAGGAGGTTTAATATCTTGACCTAGTGAGATATACATGGAGGAGGTTTAATATCCTGACCTAGTGAGATATACGTGGAGGAGGTTTAATATCCTGACCTAGTGAGATATACGTGGAGGAGGTTTAATATCCTGACCTAGTGAGATATACCTGGAGGAGGTTTAATATCCTGACCTAGTGAGATATACATGGAGGAGGTTTAATACCCTGACCTAGTGAGATATACATGGAGGAGGTTTAATATCCTGACCTAGTGAGATATACCTGGAGGAGGTTTAATATCCTGACCTAGTGAGATATACATGGAGGAGGTTTAATATCCTGACCTATTGAGATATACATGGAGGAGGTTTAATATCCTGACCTAGTGAGATATACATGGAGGAGGTTTAATACCCTGACCTAGTGAGATATACATGGAGGAGGTTTAATATCCTGACCTAGTGAGATATACATGGAGGTTTAATACCCTGACCTAGTGAGATATACATGGAGGAGGTTTAATATCCTGACCTAGTGAGATATACATGGAGGAGGTTTAATATCCTGACCTAGTGAGATATACATGGAGGTTTAATACCCTGACCTAGTGAAACATACATGGAGGAGGTTTAATATCCTGACCTAGTGAGATATACATGGAGGAGGTTTAATACCCTGACCTAGTGAGATATACATGGAGGAGGTTTAATATCCTGACCTAGTGAGATATACATGGAGGTTTAATATCCTGACCTAGTGAGATATACAGGGAGGAGGTTTAATATCCTGACCTAGTGAGATATACATGGAGGAGGTTTAATATCCTGACCTAGTGAGATATACATGGAGGAGGTTTAATATCCTGACCTAGTGAGATATACCTGGAGGAGGTTTAATATCCTGACCTAGTGAGATATACATGGAGGAGGTTTAATACCCTGACCTAGTGAGATATACATGGAGGAGGTTTAATATCCTGACCTATTGAGATATACATGGAGGAGGTTTAATATCCTGACCTAGTGAGATATACATGGAGGAGGTTTAATATCCTGACCTAGTGAGATATTCTTGGAGGAGGTTTAATACCCTGACCTAGTGAGATATACATGGAGGTTTAATATCCTGACCTAGTGAGATATACATGGAGGAGGTTTAATACCCTGACCTAGTGAGATATACATGGAGGTTTAATATCCTGACCTAGTGAGATATACATGGAGGAGGTTTAATATCCTGACCTAGTGAGATACATGGAGGTTTAATACCCTGACCTAGTGAGATATACATGGAGGAGGTTTAATATCCTGACCTAGTGAGATATACATGGAGGTTTAATACACTGACCTAGTGAGATATACATGGAGGAGGTTTAATACCCTGACCTAGTGAGATATACATGGAGGAGGTTTAATATCCTGACCTAGTGAGATATACATGGAGGAGGTTTAATACCCTGACCTAGTGAGATATACATGGAGGAGGTTTAATATCCTGACCTAGTGAGATATACATGGGGGAGGTTTAATATCCTGACCTAGTGAGATATACATGGAGGTTTAAATACCCTGACCTAGTGAGATATACATGGGGGAGGTTTAATACCCTGACCTAGTGAGATATACATGGGGGAGGTTTAATATCCTGACCTAGTGAGATATACATGGAGGAGATTTAATACCCCGACCTAGTGAGATATACATGGAGGAGGTTTAATATCCTGACCTAGTGAGATATACATGGAGGAGGTTTAATATCCTGACCTAGTGAGATATTCTTGGAGGAGGTTTAATACCCTGACCTAGTGAGATATACATGGAGGTTTAATATCCTGACCTAGTGAGATATACATGGAGGAGGTTTAATACCCTGACCTAGTGAGATATACATGGAGGTTTAATATCCTGACCTAGTGAGATATACATGGAGGTTTAATATCCTGACCTAGTGAGATATACATGGAGGTTTAATATCCTGACCTAGTGAGATATACATGGCGGAGGCTAAAATCAAGAAGTCGTCTTGATTACTTTCTTATGTCATTCTCTCTCCGCCACCAAAAGTTTAAAAAGTGTTGATAGGCGACAGAATGCAGTCAGACCATCACATAATTGGCATAAATATTACTCTTCCAGTATTTCCACATGGACAAGGATATTGGACATTTTATCAAAGCCTAGTAGATAACTTGTTTTTATCTAGGATAGAATCATTTATAACATACTTTTTCCTACATAACATAGGTAGAGCAGATCCCCTTATTGTATGGGACACTTTTAAATGTGTCTTTAGAGGCCATGCAATTCAGTACCCATCTATAAAAACAAAAGCAATTCAGATCAAAAGAGTCCATATTTATTAACAAAGGAAAATGAAGGACTAACAGTACAGATAGATAGCAATAAAAACTGTACCATAGAGGCTCAGAGGAAATTAGAGGAAAAACAGAAAGAAATGGAGGAACTTATTCAAGAAAGATCACGTGTAAATGTATTATAAAACAAAGCAAACTGGATGGAATATGGGGCAAAATTACACCAAATTATTGTTCAATCTTCAACATAGAAATGCTAACAAATTTGTTTTGTTGAAACTTGTCAAAAATAATGAAGTCACTCGTGATTCACCAAACGATATTTTGAAAGAGGAAGTAAAGTACTTTAAGAATATGTTTTCGTTTCAGTCTCCTCCATCTCCACTAACCGAAGCTAATTTAGTGGATTTTTTCCCTATTTAATAACGTAAAATTAACAACTGTACAGAAAGACTCATGTGAAGGCCAAATAACAGAGGAGGAACTTCTTGATGCAATTAAAGCCTTTAAGTCCAGAGTGTGATGGTATATCAGTGGAACTACAGGGCTAGATGGTATACCAGTGGAACTACAGGGCTAGATGGTATACCAGTGGAACTACAGGGCTAGATGGTATACCAGTGGAACTACAGGGCTAGATGGTATACCAGTGGAACTCCAGGGCTAGATGGTATACCAGTGGAACTACAGGGCTGGGTGGTATACCAGTGGAACTACAGGGCTGGGTGGTATACCAGTGGATCTACAGGGCTAGATGGTATACCAGTGGAACTCCAGGGCTAGATGGTATACCAGTGGAACTACAGGGCTAGATGGTATACCAGTGGAACTACAGGGCTAAATGGTTTACCAGTGGAACTCCAGGGCTAGATGGTATACCAGTGGAACTCCAGGGCTAGATGGTATACCAGTGGAACTCCAGGGCTAGATGGTATACCAGTGGAACTACAGGGATAGATGGTATACCAGTGGAACTCCAGGGCTAGATGGTATACCAGTGGAACTCCAGGGCTAGATGGTATACCAGTGGAACTCCAGGGCTAGATGGTATACCAGTGGAACTACAGGGCTGGGTGGTATACCAGTGGAACTACAGGGATAGATGGTATACCAGTGGAACTCCAGAGCTAGATGGTATACCAGTGGAACTACAGGGCTGGGTGGTATACCAGTGGAACTCCAGGGCTAGATGGTATACCAGTGGAACTACAGGGCTAGATGGTATACCAGTGGAACTACAGGGCTGGGTGGTATACCAGTGGAACTACAGGGCTGGGTGGTATACCAGTGGAACTACAGGGCTAGATGGTATACCAGTGGAACTCCAGGGCTAGATGGTATACCAGTGGAACTACAGGGCTAGATGGTATACCAGTGGAACTACAGGGCTAAATGGTTTACCAGTGGAACTCCAGGGCTAGATGGTATACCAGTGGAACTCCAGGGCTAGATGGTATACCAGTGGAACTACAGGGCTAGATGGTATACCAGTGGAACTCCAGGGCTAGATGGTATACCAGTGGAACTCCAGGGCTAGATGGTATACCAGTGGAACTACAGGGCTAGATGGTATACCAGTGGAACTACAGGGCTGGGTGGTATACCAGTGGAACTACAGGGATAGATGGTATACCAGTGGAACTCCAGAGCTAGATGGTATACCAGTGGAACTACAGGGCTGGGTGGAACTACAGGGCTAGATGGTATACCAGTGGAACTACAGGGCTAGATGGTATACCAGTGGAACTACAGGGCTAGATGGTATACCAGTGGAACTCCAGGGCTAGATGGTATACCAGTGGAACTACAGGGCTAGATGGTATACCAGTGGAACTACAGGGCTGGGTGGTATACCAGTGGAACTACAGGGCTGGGTGGTATACCAGTGGAACTACAGGGCTAGATGGTATACCAGTGGAACTCCAGGTCTAGATGGTATACCAGTGGAACTACAGGGCTAGATGGTATACCAGTGGAACTACAGGGCTAGATGGTATACCAGTGTAACTCCAGGGCTAGATGGTATACCAGTGGAACTACAGGGCTAGATGGTATACCAGTGGATCTACAGGGCTGGGTGGTATACCAGTGGAACTACAGGGCTGGGTGGTATACCAGTGGAACTACAGGGCTAGATGGTATACCAGTGGAACTCCAGGGCTAGATGGTATACCAGTGGAACTACAGGGCTAGGTGGTATACCAGTGGAACTACAGGGCTAAATGGTTTACCAGTGGAACTCCAGGGCTAGATGGTATACCAGTGGAACTCCAGGGCTAGATGGTATACCAGTGGAACTCCAGGGCTAGATGGTATACCAGTGGAACTCCAGGGCTAGATGGTATACCAGTGGAACTACAGGGCTGGGTGGTATACCAGTGGAACTCCAGGGCTAGATGGTATACCAGTGGAAGTATACCAAACTTTTTGTTGACATACTCAGAGGACCATTATTAGCATGTTTTAACCACTCCTATATAAATGGTAGATTATCAGACATGCAACAAGAAGGTCTGATTTCATTATTACTGAATCAGGATCCATGTGGTAAATATAAAGATCCAATCCATTTAAAAAATTGCCTCTTACAAAGATTCTAGCTAAATGCTTGGCGCATAGAATTAAAATGTTTTGTCAGATATTATTCATCCTTATCAGACAGGGTTTTTACATGGACGATACATTGGAGATAATATGAGAAGTACTGGAAACAATAGAATACTATGAAATATCGGGGAACCAGACCAGGTTTTCATAGCTGACTTTGAAAAGGCAACAGTGAAGAGGCGACTCCGGGATGCTGCCCTTCTAGGCAGAGTTCCTCTGTCCAGTCTCAACGTCAACAGTGAAGAGGCGACTCCGGGATGCTGCCCTTCTAGGCAGAGTTCCTCTGTCCAGTCTCAACGTCAACAGTGAAGAGGCGACTCAGGGATGCTGGCCTTCTAGGCAGAGTTCCTCTGTCCAGTCTCAACGTCAACAGTGAAGAGGCGAATCCGGGATGCTGCCCTTCTAGGCAGAGTTCCTCTGTCCAGTCTCAACGTCAACAGTGAAGAGGCGACTCCGGGATGCTGCCCTTCTGGTAGCATCCCGGTATCTTGCAGGGTACTATTTAATGAAGCTGTCAATTGAGGACTTGTTATGTAGATCCAGCTATATGCTTCAGGCTGAATCTGCAGACCTAAATCCCAAATGAATGAATATATAAACACGGTAGATAGTGTGTGAAATGGATTCAGCTCTACATGAGACCACTGTTTTACACACGGTAAATAGTCCAGAAAAACATTGGAACAAGCTTTTAGGTTGAGACGTGAACTATTTCATCTGTTGAGCTGCTGGAGGAAGGACAGAGGACTTGATGTTTGTTCTCTCTGTGGGTTGTGTCCTGAATTATATACACGACTCGTGTCTGGGTCTGGAGTGAGGAGAGAGTATAGATGTTCACGGAGCCTTGCAGCACATCCAGACCTCAGCGCCACTGGCTACTTATAGAATCCATATGTTAAAGGATGCTGCTGTCTCACATATGGTTTATTTCATAATGAAATGCAAGGCCTGGTCCTATTATATTTGCATGACAGTTCACTAAATCAGACCCCTCTTCATCCATCCCTCCCTTCCTTTGACTCATCCCACTTGGGGTCTGGTGGATGAAATCATTGGAGGTTTCAGGTGAGAAAGGGCCTCTTGATGCTGTTGGCCCTTCTCTCTTTTTCATATAAGCCCTTCGGGTTAATGTATGTTTTTCGCAAAACTGTTTTACAGTCACATGTTAGTGTGGGCCATCTTGGCTGAGCCAAATGTGTTATCAATTAAATAGAGTTAAAAGTAGATATTTCTCACACTTCACCTGTCTGTCTGTCTGTCTGTCTGTCTGTCTGTCTGTCTGTCTGTCTGCCTGTTTACCTATCTGCCTGCCTGCCTGCCTATTTACCTGTCTGCCTGTCAACCTGCCTGCCTGCTTGTCTACCTGCCTGCCTGCCTGTCTACCTGTCTGTCTGCCTGCCTCGCTGCCTGTCTACCTGCCTCGCTGCCTGTCTACCTGTCTGTCTGTCTGCCTGCCTGCCTCGCTGTCTGTCTACCTGCCTCGCTGCCTGTCTGCCTGCCTGCCTGCCTCGCTGCCTGTCTACCTGTCTGTCTGTCTGTCTGTCTGTCTGTCTGTCTGTCTGTCTGCCTGCCTGCCTGCCTGCCTGTCTACCTGCCTGTCTACTTGCCTGTCTACCTGCCTCGCTGCCTGCCTGTCTACCTGCCTGTCTACCTGCCTGTCTACCTGTCTGTCTACCTGCCTGTCTACCTGCCTGTCTACCTGCCTGTCTACCTGTCTGCCTGTCTACCTGCCTGTCTACCTGCCTGTCTGCCTGTCTACCTGCCTCGCTGCCTGTCTACCTGCCTGTCTACCTGTCTGTCTACCTGCCTGTCTGCCTGTCTACCTGCCTCGCTGCCTGTCTACCTGCCTGTCTACCTGTCTGTCTACCTGCCTGTCTACCTGCCTGTCTACCTGTCTGTCTACCTGTCTGCCTGCCTGTCTACCTGTCTGTCTACCTGCCTGTCTACCTGTCTGTCTACCTGCCTGTCTACCTGTCTACCTGTCTGCCTGCCTGTCTACCTGTCTGTCTGCCTGCCCACTGCACAAACAACTGTTTTTCTGTTGTGCTAATGTTGTGCAGGTGTTCCCTGCTGCAGTGGCGACACATGATTTACCAGGACTGGAGCAGGGGAACAGAGGTGTCTGGCATAACCTTCCTAGTCGACACTCTACCAACCACTCCATTTCTCCCTTTACATCCCTCTTCCCATAACCCCCTGCATCTCCTCCCTCCTTTTGGCAGCAAGTTGTTCTACATGATTTTCAAAAGTGCTGCCTTGCTTTTCAAAGGGATATTTTTTTTTTTTGCATTTTTGTTTCCGCTACATTTCACAAAAGCTTCTCAAAGCCCTCCTTGAGTGGTCGTGTGTGTGTTGTGTGTATGGGTGATGGTGTGCGTGTGCATGTACCCTTCAAGGTGCGGAGGTTTTCTGAAGTGGGAGTATTATTCATTCATTTTTGGAACTAGCTTTTATTCAAGGAGACATGCAAGGGCACTGGCTTTACAACACAACACAACACAATACAGTACAATAAAACACAACACAACAGAATACAGTACAATACAACACAATACAACACAACAGAATACAGTACAATTAAAACACAACACAACACAATACAGTACAATAAAACACAACACAACAGAATACAGTACAATAAAACACAACACAACACAATACAGTACAATAAAACACAACACAACAGAATACAACACAATACAATAGAACACATTACAACACAGCACAATACAACACAGCACAACACAACACAATACAACACAACACAATACAACACAGCGCAATACAACACAACCCAATACAACACAGCACAATACAACACAACCCAATACAACACAGCACAATACAACACACCACAATACAACACAACCCAATACAACACAGCACAATACAACACAACCCAATACAACACAGCACAATACAACACAACCCAATACAACACAGCACAATACAACACAACCCAATACAACACAGCACAGCACAATACAACACAACACAATACAACACAACACAATACAACACAACACAATACAACACAACACAATACAACACAACCCAATACAACACAACACAACACAATACAACACAGCACAATACAACACAACACAATACAACACAACACAATACAACACAACACAATACAACACAACCCAATACAACACAACACAACACAATACAACACAACACAATACAACACAACACAACACAGCACAATACAACACAACACAATACAACACAACACAATACAACACAACACAACACAGCACAGCACAATACAACACAACACAATACAACACAACACAATACAACACAACACAACACAATACAACACAGCACAATACAACACAACCCAATACAACACAGCACAGCACAATACAACACAACACAATACAACACAACACAATACAACACAACACAACCCAATACAACACAACCCAATACAACACAGCACAGCACAATACAACACAACACAATACAACACAACACAACACAATACAACACAGCACAGCACAATACAACACAACACAATACAACACAACCCAATACAACACAGCACAGCACAATACAACACAACACAATACAACACAATACAATACAACAAACAACAAAACACAACCAAACACAACACAATACAACACAGCACAATACAACACAACACAACACAACACAGCACAATACAACACAACACAATACAACACACCACAACACAACACAACGCAATACAACACAACACAACACAACACAATACAACACAATACAACACAGCACAACACAACACAACACAATACAACACAACACAATACAACACACCACAACACAAGACAACACACCACACCACAACACAACACAACACAACACAACACAATACAACACACCACAACACAACACAATACAACACACCACAACACAACACAATACAACACACCACACCACAACACAACACAATACAACACACCACAACACAACACAATACAACACACCACAACACAATACAATACAACACAATACAACACACCACAACACAACACAACACAATACAACACAACACAATACAACACAACACAACACAATACAACACAACACAACACAACACAACACAATACAACACACCACAACACAACGTAACACAATACAATACAACACAACACAATACAACACAATACAACACAATACCACACAACACAATACAATACAACACAATACAACACATCACAATACAATACAACACAATACAACACAATACAACACAACACAATACAACACAATACAACACAACACAACACAACACAATACAATACAACACAATACAACACAATACAATACAACACAACACAATACAACACAATACAACACAATACAACACAACACAATACAATACAACACAACACAACACATCACAATACAATACAACACAATACAACACAACACATCACAACACAATACAACACAACACAACACAATACAACACAATACAACACAATACAACACAATACAACACAACACAACACAACACAATACAATACAACACAACACAACACAATACAACACAACACAACACAATACAACACAACACAATACAACACAACACAACACAACACAACACAATACAACACACCACAACACAACACAACACAATACAATACAACACAATACAACACAATACAACACAACACAACACATCACAATACAATACAACACAATACAACACACCACAACACAACACAACACATCACAATACAATACAACACAATACAACACAACACAATACAACACAACACAACACATCACAATACAATACAACACAATACAACACAACACAACACATCACAATACAATACAACACAATACAACACAACACAACACAATACAATACAACACACCACAACACAACACAACACAACACAATACAACACACCACAACACAACACACCACAACACAATACAACACACCACACCACAACACAACACAATACAACACACCACACCACAACACAATACAACACACCACAACACAATACAACACAATACAATACAACACAATACAACACAATACAACACAACACAACACATCACAATACAATACAACACAATACAACACAACACAACACAACACAATACAATACAACACAATACAACACAATACAACACAATACAACACACCACAACACAACACAATACAACACAACACAACACAACACATCACAATACAATACAACACAATACAATACAATACAACACAATACAACACAATACAACACAATACAATACAATACAACACAATACAACACAATACAACACACCACAACACAATACAACACAATACAACACACCACAACACAACACAATACAATACAACACAATACAACACAATACAACACAATACAATACAATACAACACAATACAACACACCACAACACAACACAACACAATACAACACAACACAACACATCACAATACAATACAACACAATACAATACAATACAACACAATACAACACAATACAACACAATACAACACAATACAATACAATACAACACAATACAACACAATACAACACACCACAACACAACACAACACAATACAACACAATACAACACACCACAACACAACACAATACAATACAACACAACACAATACAATACAACACAACACAATACAATACAACACAATACAACACAATACAACACAACACAATACAACACACCACAACACAACACAACACATCACAATACAAAACAACACAATACAACACAACACATCACAATACAATACAACACAACACATCACAATACAAAACAACACAATACAACACAACACATCACAATACAATACAACACAACACAACACAACACAATACAACACAACACAATACAACACAATACAACACAACACATCACAACACAATACAACACAACACAATACAACACAACACAACACAACACAACACAACACAATACAACACAACACAAAGAACAATCCAAATCTCTAAGACATCACAGTGTTGTAGTGTTCTGCTCTGTGTTGAGGGGACACCACCAGAATATGCTGTAAGAATAAAACCGGAGTTTGAGGTGGTTCTTCAGTGAAGTGGTTCTGGTTCATTCAGGCGGCATGTTAGTTGGCCCGAATAGTGAAGACAGGAGGAGCAAGATCACTCATTTCAAAACCTCCAAATATGCAGCAAGGTCTTTCCAAACCTCATTCTAATTGTTACATTTCTGCAGTGACCTCCTGTAGACAAACCTCATTACGTTTCCCATTCACAGGAATGAGGTCATCTGACTTGGCCCCTATTTTCTAATAAACCTATGTGTATTAAGATTTGTTTAAAATGCGCTCCCTTAAACGATGAATGTGCCAAAAAAAACTGAATGTTACACTATTGTTTCTTCCTGATTCGCTTTTTTTCTGTGTTTTCAGTTCCTCTGGCACAGAGGTGAGTCTGAATAGGAGCCAAGTTGCCTCAACGCTCCAATGAATATTCCAATTAATGGACACAGAGGCAGAGTGGATCCAAGAGAAACAGTTTTACTGTGCTCCCCAGATAACCTATGCACTTAGTTTTGCAACAACTTCCCAGTAGTCACTAGGTGGCCTTGCTGGAAAGGACAAAACTGATTAGCTGTTAAATTTAGAAAGAGGCATTCTTCTTCTGGTCTTTCTAATGTAGCTTTATAGTCAGAGATTTACCAGTGTTCCTATTCCATTTATACAGGGTAAACTGAGCCTCCCCCTCTGAGTGTGACAGTCGAAGATAGATGAGTGACAACTGACAGTGTAATGTCACCGTATGGTGTCCCCTCGCAGGGAGACTGGCTGTGGTGTCCCCTTGCAGGGGGGCTGGCTGTGGTGTCCCCTCGCAGGGGGGTGGCTGGCTGTGGTGTCCCCTCGCAGGGGGCTGGTTGGCTGTGGTGTCCCCTCGCAGGGGGCTGGTTGGCTGTGGTGTCCCCTCGCAGGGGGCTGGTTGGCTTGCTGTGGTGTGGTGTCCCCTCGCAGAGGGCTGGCTGGCTGGCTGTGGTGTCCCCTCGCAGAAGACTGGCTGTGGGGTCCCCTCACAGGGGGTGGGCTGGCTGTGGTGTCTCCTCACAGGAGACTGGCTGTGGTGTCCCCTCGCAGGAGACTGGCTGTGGTGTCCCCTCGCAGGAGACTGGCTGTGGTGTCCCCTCGCAGGGGGCTGGCTGTGGTGTCCCTTCGCAGGGGGTTGGCTGTGGTGTCCCTTCGCAGGGGGCTGGCTGTGGGGTCCCCTCACAGGGGGTGGGCTGGCTGTGGTGTCTCCTCGCAGGGGGCTGGCTGTAGTGTCCCCTCACAGGGGGCTGGCTGTGGTGTCCCCTCACAGGGGGCTGGTTATGATGTCCCCTCGCAGGAGACTGGCTGTGGTGTCCCCTCACAGGTGGTGGGCTGGCTGTGGTGTCCCCTCACAGGTGGTGGGCTGGCTGTGGTGTCCCCTCACAGGGGGTGGGCTGGCTGTGGTGTCCCCTCACAGGGGGCTGGTTGTGATGTCCCCTCACAGGAGACTGGCTGTGGTGTCCCCTCGCAGGAGACTGGCTGTGGTGTCCCCTCGCAGGAGACTGGCTGTGGTGTCCCCTCGCAGGGGGTTGGCTGTGGTGTCCCTTCGCAGGGGGCTGGCTGTGGGGTCCCCTCACAGGGGGTGGGCTGGCTGTTGGGTCTCCTCGCAGGGGGCTGGTTGTGGTGTCCCCTCGCAGGGGGCTGGCTGTGGTGTCCCCTCGCAGGGGGCTGGCTGTGGTGTCCCCTCACAGGGGGTGGGCTGGCTGTGGTGTCCCCTCACAGGGGGCTGGTTGTGATGTCCCCTCACAGGAGACTGGCTGTGGTGTCCCCTCGCAGGAGACTGGCTGTGGTGTCCCCTCGCAGGAGACTGGCTGTGGTGTCCCCTCGCAGGGGGCTGGCTGTGGTGTCCCTTCGCAGGGGGTTGGCTGTGGTGTCCCTTCGCAGGGGGCTGGCTGTGGGGTCCCCTCACAGGGGGTGGGCTGGCTGTTGGGTCTCCTCGCAGGGGGCTGGTTGTGGTGTCCCCTCGCAGGGGGCTGGCTGTGGTGTCCCCACGCAGGGGGCTGGCTGTGGTGTCCCCTCACAGGGGGCTGGTTATGATGTCCCCTCGCAGGAGACTGGCTGTGGTGTCCCCTCGCAGAAGACTGGCTGTGGTGTCCCCTCGCAGGGGGCTAGCTGTGGTGTCCCCTCACAGGTGGTGGGCTGGCTGTGGTGTCCCCTCACAGGGGGTGGGCTGGCTGTGGTGTCCCCTCACAGGGGGCTGGTTGTGATGTCCCCTCACAGGAGACTGGCTGTGGTGTCCCCTCGCAGGAGACTGGCTGTGGTGTCCCCTCGCAGGGGGCTGGTTGTGATGTCCCCTCGCAGGGGGTGGGCTGTGATGTCCCCTCAAAGGGTTTGGGCTGACTGTGATGTCCCCTCACAGGGGGTGGGCTGGCTGTGATGTCCCCTCACAGGGGACAGGGGACATACCAATTGGGATCTGGCTAAAGATTTTTGAATCAGTTATAGAATCCATTGCCCTTTATGGTTGTGAGGTCTGGGGTCCGCTCACAAAATGAATTCACAAAATGGGACAAACACCAAGTTGAGACTCTGCATGCAGAATTCTGCAAAAATACCCTCTGTGTACAACGTAAAACACCAAATAATGCATGCAGAGCAGAATTAGGCCGATACCCACTAATTGTCAAAAAACAGGCAAGAGCCGTTAAATTCCACAACCACCTGAAAGGAAGCGATTCCCAAGCCTTCCATAACAAAGCCATCACAAACAGACCCCACTGAGCCCCAGGACAGCAACATAATTATGCCCAACCAAATCATGAGAAAACACTTGCTTTGACGATGTAAACATATGTTTCTCATGCTAATAAAGCCCTTTGAATTTAATTGAAACACAATCACACTAGAGCCTACATTAACATAAAACACAATGCCACTGTGGCGGTCTTAGGTGGAAGTGCAACATGACCTGTCCCCTTCCCAATCAGACCCGGTAGGGCCCCATATAGCCGTATCTTTCTCTCTCTCCTCCTCCTCCTCCTCCTCCTCTCTCTCTCTCTCTCTCTCTCTCTCTCTCTCTCTCTCTCTCTCTCTCTCTCTCTCTCTCTCTCTCCCTCCCCCCCTGGACACAGTAAAAGCCATGTGTGGGAAGGAAGTGAAGACATATGGACAGTTTATATCTGACAGGACTCTTACTGTCTCAGATCCTCTGTCTGTCCAGCTGCTGAGAACCTGCTTTATTGTCAAACCACAGGCTTTCATCATTCAGAGATGTTTTCCATTTCCTTCTAACCCCCCCTCCCCACCCCTCTTACCTCTCCTCTTTCCTCTTCTCTTTCCTCTCCTCTTTCCTCTCCTCTTTCCTCTCCTCTTTCCTCTCCTCTTTCCTCTCCTCTTACCTCTCCTCTTTCCTCTCCTCTTACCTCTCCTCTTACCTCTCCTCTTTCCTCTCCTCTTTCCTCTCCTCTTTCCTTTCCTCTTTCCTTTCCTCTTTCCTCACCTCTTTCCTCTCCTCTTTCCTCTCATCTTTCCTCTCCTCTTTCCTCTCCTCTTTCCTCTCCTCTTTCCTGCTAAGCCAGGATGACATCCCCCTATTGTGCCAGGTTAGACTATGAAACAGAAGTAGGATTGAGGTGTGTGTGTGTGTGTGTGTGTGTGTGTGTGTGTGTGTGTGTGTGTCTTTCCATGCCTTTCCATGTGTTTCCATTTCCATGTGTGTGTGTGTGTGTGTGTGTGTGTGTGTGTGTGTGTGTGTCTTTCCATGCCTTTCCATCTGTTCTGTTCTGCTTTGTTCTGCTCAACTCTGCTCTACTCTGCTCTGGTCTGGTCTGTTCTGCTCAACTCTGCTCAACTCTGCTCTACTCTGCTCTGGTCTGTTCTGCTCTGTTCTGCTCTGTTCTGCTCTGCTCTGGTCTGTTCTGCTCTGTTTTGCTCTATGCTGGTTTGTTCTGTTCTGCTCTGCTCAACTTTGCTCTATTCTGTTCTACTCTGTTCTGCTCTGTTCTGCTATGTTCTACTCTGTTCTGCTCTGTTCTGCTCTTGTCTGTTCTACTCTGGTCTGTTCTGCTCAACTCTGCTCAACTCTGCTCTACTCTGCTCTGGTCTGTTCTGCTCTGTTCTGCTCTGTTCTGCTCTGCTCTGGTCTGTTCTGCTCTGTTTTGCTCTATGCTGGTTTGTTCTGTTCTGCTCTGCTCAACTTTGCTCTATTCTGTTCTACTCTGTTCTGCTCTGTTCTGCTATGTTCTACTCTGTTCTGCTCTGTTCTGCTCTGGTTTGTTCTGTTCTGGTCTGTTCTGCTCAACTCTGCTCTGGTCTGTTCTACTCTGTTCTGTTCTGCTCAACTTTGCTCTGTTCTGCTCTGGTCTGTTCTGCTCTTGTCTGTTCTGCTCAACTCTGGTCTGTTCTGCTCAGCTTTGCTCTGTTCTGTTCTGCTCTGTTCTACTCTGTTCTGGTCTGTCCTGCTCTGTTCTGTTCTGCTGAACTTTGCTCTGTTCTGCTCTGGTTTGTTCTTTACTACTCTACTCTGTTCTGCTCTGCTCTGCTCTGTTCTGTTCTGCTCAACTCTGCTCTGTTCTGCTCTGCCCTGCTCTGTTCTGCTCTGCTCTACTCTGGTCTGTTCTACTCTGGTCTGTTCTGCTCTACTCTGTTCTGCTCAACTCTGTTCTGATCTGTTCTGCTCTGTTCTGCTCTGTTCTGCTCTACTCTGTTCTGCTCAACTCTGTTCTGCTCAACTCTGTTCTGATCTATTCTGCTCTGTTCTGCTCTACTCTGCTCTGGTCTGTTCTGCTCTACTCTGCTCTGCTCTGGTCTGTTCTGCTCTGGTCTGTTCTGCTCAGCTCTGCTCTGTTCTGCTTTACGCTGGTCTGGTCTGTTCTGCTCTGTTCTGTTCTGCTCAACTTTGCTCTGTTCTGCTCTGGTTTGTTCTGTACTACTCTGTTCTGCTCTGTTCTGCTCCGTTCTGCTCTACTCTGTTCTGCTCTGTACTACTCTGTTCTGCTCTGGTTTGTTCTGTTCTGCTCAACTTCTTTCTGTTCTACTCTGTTCTGCTCTGGTTTGTTCTGTTCTGCTCTACTCTGTTCTGTTCCATTCTGCTCAACTTCTTTCTGTTCTACTCTGTTCTGCTCTGGTTTGTTCTGTTCTGCTCTACTCTGTTCTGCTCTGTTCTGCTCCGTTCTGTTCTACTCTGTTCTGCTCTGCTCTGTTCTGTTCTGTTCTGTTCTGCTCTGTTCTGTTCTGCTCAACTTCTTTCTGTTCTACTCTGTTCTGCTCTATTCTGTTCTGCTCTGTTCTGCTCTGTTCTGTTCTGTTCTGCTCAACTTCTTTCTGTTCCACTCTGTTCTGCTCTATTCTGTTCTGCTCAACTCTGCTCTGTTCTGCTCTGGTTTGTTCTGTTCTACTCTGGTCTGTTCTGTTCTGCTTTGTTCTGTTCTGCTCAACTCTGTTCTGTTCTGCTCTGGTTTGTTCTGTTCTGTTCTGATCTGTTCTGATCTGTTCTGCTCTGTTCTGCTCTACTCTGCTCTGGTCTGTTCTGTTCTGCTCAACTCTGCTCTGTTCTGTTCTGCTCTGCCCTGCTCTGTTCTGTTCTGCTCTGTTCTGCTCTGCTCTACTCTGGTCTGTTCTACTCTGGTCTGTTCTGCTCAACTCTGTTCTGCTCAACTCTGTTCTGATCTGTTCTGCTCTGTTCTGCTCTGTTCTGCTCTACTCTGTTCTGCTCAACTCTGTTCTGATCTATTCTGCTCTGTTCTGCTCTGTTCTGCTCTACTCTGCTCTGGTCTGTTCTGCTCTACTCTGCTCTGGTCTGTTCTGCTCTGGTCTGTTCTGCTCAGCTCTGCTCTGTTCTGCTTTACGCTGGTCTGGTCTGTTCTGCTCTGTTCTGTTCTGCTCAACTTTGCTCTGTTCTGCTCTGGTTTGTTCTGTACTACTCTGTTCTGCTCTGTTCTGCTCCGTTCTGCTCTACTCTGTTCTGCTCTGGTTTGTTCTGTTCTGCTCAACTTCTTTCTGTTCTACTCTGTTCTGCTCTGGTTTGTTCTGTTCTGCTCTACTCTGTTCTGCTCTGTTCTGTTCTGCTCTGTTCTATTCTGTTCTGTTCCGTTCTGCTCTGTTCTGTTCTGCTCTGTTCTGTTCTGTTCTGTTCTGTTCTGCTCTGCTCTGCTCTGTTCTGTTCTGTTCTGTTCTATTCTGTTCTGTTCCGTTCTGCTCTGTTCTGCTCTGTTCTGCTCTGTTCTGTTCTGTTCTGCTCAACTCTGTTCTGTTCTGATCTGTTCTGCTCTGCTCTGGTCTGTTCTGTTCTGCTCAGCTCTGCTCTGGTCTGTTCTGCTCTACGCTGGTCTGGCCTGTTCTGCTCAACTCTGTTCAGCTCTGCTCAACTTTGCTCTGTTCTATTCTGCTCAACTCTGGTCTGGTCTGCTCTGCTCAACCTTGCTCTGTTCTGTTCAGCTCAACTCTGTTCTGCTCAACTCTGTTCAGCTCAACTCTGTTCAACTTTGTTCTGCTCTGCTCAACTCTGGTCTGTTCTGCTCAACTCTGGTCTGTTCTGTTCAGCTCAACTCTGTTCTGCTCAACTCTGTTCAGCTCAACTCTGTTCAGTGGTTTGTTCTGTTCTACTCTGATCTGGTCTGTGAACTGCTAATCTAGTTGGTTATCATTGCCAGGCTCTACAGTCTGTGGCGGTGAGGTGTTAAACAGTAACATATATCTGACCCTGCTGCGCTGCTGCCGCTCGGGCCTCAATGGATGTCCGCAATAACTCACCCACCTGTCTGTTGGCGCCGTTCAAAATGGCTCCCTATTCCCTATATATAGTGCACTACTTTTATCCAGAGCTCTGTGGCACCCTATTCCCTATATAGTGCACTACTTTTATCCAGAGCTCTGTGGCACCCTATTCCCTATATAGTGCACTACTTTTATCCAGAGCTCTGTGGCACCCTATTCCCTATATAGTGCACTACTTTTATCCAGAGCTCTGTGGCACCCTATTCCCTATATAGTGCACTACATTTAGCCATATCCCTGTGTTACAATGTGTTCCCGGGGGTGGGTAGAGTACAGAAAAATCTGTAATTAAGTAAAAGTCCTGTTACTTAGAGTGTTATTTACTCAAGGAAAGTAGCCCTGTTAAGAAACGACTCAAGTAGGAATAAAATGGATCCGGTTGGAAAACTACTTCAGTAGTACCAACACATTGAGTTTGGGCATTTTTGGTAAACCTCATGGTAAACTTTGGCAACAAACACAAAGGACAACTTAGTGCAATTGATTTTACATTGATGTATTATTTAAGCCTGTCAGCACCATGACCAGCACCATGACTAGCACCATGATCAGCGCCATGACCAGCACCATGACCAGCACCATGACCAACACCATGACCAACACCATGACCAGCAACATGACCAGCATCATGACCAGCACCATGACCAGCATCATGACCAGCACCATGACCAGCACCATGACCAGCACCATGACAAGCACCATGACCAGCACCTTGACCAGCACCATGACCAGCGCCATGACCAGCACCAAGACCAGCACCAAGACCAGCACCATGACCAGCACCATGACCAGCATCATGACCAGCACCATGACCAGCATCATGACCAGCACCGTGACCAGCACCATGACTAGCACCACCTGTTGACAGTGCACCTTAGAGAAAAACTCACAAGAGTATTTTGACAGAAGAACATGAAAAGCTATTCATAACATGGCATTCGTATGTAGTAGCAAGAGACCATTGTGTTTGGCTTGCGTTTTTTCTGTATCCTACTATATGCTACAATGTACAGCAAAACAAATGCCAACCCGATTGATACAAATCATCATGATATCATTCTGCCAGGTACAGTACCTTGCAAACATATTCATCCCCCTTGGCGTTTTCCCTTTTTTGTTGCATGACAACCTGTAATTTAAATTGATTTTTATTTGGATTCCATGTAATGGACATGCACAAAATAGTCCAAATTGGTGAAGTGAAATGAAAAAAATTACTTGTTTAAAAAAATGTCAAAAAATGTCAAATGGAAAAGTTGATGCGTGCATATGTATTCAACCCCTTCGCTATGAAGCCCCTAAATAAGATCTGGTGCAACCAATTACCTTCAGAAGTCACATAATTAGTTCAATGAAGTCCACCTGTGTACAATCTAAGTGTCACATGATCTGTCACATGATCTCAGTATATATACACCTGTTCTGAAAGGCCCCAGGGTCTGCAACACCACTAAGCAAGGGGCACCACCAAGCAAGCAGCACCATGAAGACCAAGGAGCTCTCCAAACAGGTCAGGGACAAAGTTGTGGAGAAGTGCAGATCATGGTTGGTTTATAAAAAATTTGCAGAAACTTTGAACATCCCACGGAGCACCATTAAATCCATTATTAAAAGATGGAGAGAATATGGCACCAGAATAAACCTGCCAAGAGTGGGCTGCCCACCAAAACTCACGGACCAGGCCAGAAGGGAATTATTCAGAGAGGCAAAAAAGAGACCAAAGATAACCCTGAAGGAGCTGCAAAGTTCCACGGCGGAGATTGGAGTATCTGTCCGTAGGACCACTTTAAGCCGTACACTCCACAGAGCTGGGCTTTACGGAAGAGTTGCCAGAAAAAAAGCCATTGCTTAAAGAAGAAAATAAGCAAACATGTTTGGTGTTCCCCAAAAGGCATGTGGGAGACTCTCCAAACATATGAAAGAAGGTACTCGGGGCAGATTTAGCTTTTTGGCAATCAAGGAAAACGCTATGTCTGGCGCAAATCCATCATCACCCCGAGAACACCATCCCTGAATACCATCCATGTTTTTCATCGGCAGGGACTGGTCAGAATTGAAGGAATGATGGATGGCGCTGAATACAGGAAAATTATTGAGTGAAACCTGTTTCAGTCTTCCAGAGATTTGAGACTGGGACGGAGGTTCACCTTCCAGCAGGACAATGACCCTAAGCATACTGCTAAAGCAACACTCAAGTGGTTTAAGGGGAAACATTTAAATGTCTTGGAATGGCCTAGTCAAAACCCAGACCTCAATCCAATTGAGAATCTGTGGTATGACTTAAAGATTGCTGTACACCAGTGGAACCCATCCAACTTGAAAGAGCTGGAGCAGTTTTGCCTTGAAGAGTGAGCAAAAATCCCAGTGGCTAGATGTGCATCTTCAAAGTGGCAGGCATCAATCACTCAATCACATGTATGTATAAATCCCTTCTTACATCAGCTGATGTCACAAAGTGCTGTACAGAAACCCAGCCTAAAACACCAAACAGCAAGCAATGCAGGTGCAGATGCACGGTGGCTAGGAAAAACTCCCTAGATAGGCCAGAACCTAGGAAGAAACCTAAAGAGGAACCAGGCTATGAGGGGTGGCCAGTCATCTTCTGGCTGTGCCGGTGGAGATTATAACAGAACATGGCCAAGATGATCAAATGTTCATAGATGACCAGCAGGGTCAAATAATAATAATAACAGTGGTTGTAGAGAATGCAACAGGTCAGCACCTCAGGAGTAAATGTCAGTTGGCTTTTCATAGCCGATGATTCAGAGTATCTCTACCTCTCCTGCTGTCTCCAGGAGTTAAAAACAGCTGGTCTGGGTCAGGTAGCTCGTCCGGTGAACAGGTCAGGGTTCCATAGTCGCAGGCAGAACAGTTGAAACTGGAGCAGCAGCACGACCAGGTGTACTGGGGACAGGAAGGAGTCATCAGGACAGGTATTCCTGAGGCATGGTCCTAGGGCTCAGGTCCTCCTAGAGAGAGAAAGAAAGAAAGAGAGAAAGAGAGAAAGCATACTTAAATTCACAAAGGACATCGGATAAGACAGGAGAAATACTCCAGATATAACAGACTGACCCTAGCTCCCCGAAACATAAACTACTACAGCATAAATATTGGAGGCTGAGACAGGAGGGGTCAGGAGACACTGTGGCCCCGTCCGACGATACCCCCGGACAGGGCCAAACAAGCAGGATATAACCCCACTTTGCCAAAGCACAGCCCCCACACACTAGAGGGATATCTCCAACCACAAGTCCGAGTATAGCCCACGAAGATCTCCTCCACGGCACAACCCAAGGGGGGCGCCAACCCGGACAGGAAGATCACGTCAGTGACTCAACCCACTCAAGTGATGCACCCCTCCTAGGGACGGCATGAAAGAGCACCAGTAAGCCAGTGACTCAGCACCTGTAATAGGGTTAGAGGCAGAGAATCCCAGTGGAAAGAGGGGAACCGGTCAGGCAGAGACAGCAAGGGCGGTTCGTTGCTCCAGAGCCTTTCTGTTCACCTTCACACTCCTGGACCAGACTACACTCAATCATAGGACCTACTGAAGAGATGAGTCTTCAATAAAAACTTAAAGGTTGAGACCGAGTCTGCGTCGCTCAGATGGATAGGCAGACCATTCCATAAGAATGGAGCTCTATAGGAGAAAGCCCTGCCTCCAGCTGTTTGCTTAGAAATTCTAGGGACAGTAATGAGGCCTGCATCTTGTGACCGTAGCGTACGTGTAGGTATGTACGGCAGGGCCAAATTGGAAAGATGGGTAGAAGCAAGCCCATGTAATGCTTTGTAGGTTAGCAGTAAAAAATCAGCCTTAACAGGAAGCCAGTGTAGAGAGGCTCACACTGGAGTAATATGATCACATTTTTTTGTTCTAGTCAAGATTCTATCAGCCGTATTTAGCACTAACTGAAGTTTATTTAGTGCTTTATCCGGGTAGCCGGAATGTAGAGCATTGCAGTAGTCTAACCTAGAAGTGACAAAAGCATGGATTAATTTTTCTGCATCATTTTTGGACAGAAAATGTTAAGGGATGTTAAGTAGATTGAAAAAAGCTGTCCTTGAAACAGTCTTGATATGTTCGTCAAAAGAGAGATCAGGGTCCAGAGTAACGCTGAGGACCTTCACAGTTTTATTTGAGACGACTGTAGAACCATCAAGATTAACTGTCAGATTCAACAGAATATCTCTTTGTTTCTTGGGACCTAGAACAAGCATCTCTGTTTTTGCTCCAGCTCCTTCAAGTTGGATGGGTTCAAATCAACTGTAAATGTCCGTGTTCCTCAAGGCTCCGTTTTAGGACCACTATTGTTTTCACTATATATTTTACCTCTTGATGATGTCGTTCAGAAACATAATGTTACCTTTCAATGCTATGCGCATGACACACAGCTGTACATTTCAATGAATCATGGTGAAGCCCCAAAATTGTCCTCCATGGAAGCCTATGTTTCAAACATAGGATGGTTGTCAGAGGACAAACCATCCACAGAGACAAACTGATATCTTTCCGACAGATAAAATCTAAACCAAGCCAGAACTTGTCCGTGTAGACCAATTTGGGTTTCCATGTTGTGTAAATCAAATGATACAAACCCCCAAGAAATACATTTTAATTTCAGGTTGTATTGCAACAAAAGAGGAAAAATGCCAAGGGGGGGTGAATACTTTCGCAAGCCACTGTGGGTCTACTTTGCAGTCAACATTTAATTTGGAAGTTTTTTGGGAAAAGCATTCGAAAATGTCATTCAAACAGCACATGATGACTGAATTTAACCAAGACTTCAGACAAAATGCTTTTACATACCTGGTTTACGTACCCATTGTTGCCATGGCATTTTACTGGTAGTTATCATAAGTTTAAATATCTTCCCTACCTACCCTACCCCCTGTCGTTCTTTTGTGAGCTGCTCCACGAACCACCAGTTCAGAGTTGCGAGCTCGTGCTGCCCGACAGATGATAGATAGCCTATTCCGCTCAGGCTACGTATGTGTATGTGAGAAATAATCAACATAACAAACTAACAGCTTCAGGAAGTCATCTGTTTTTTTCATCAATTATATAAACCTATATTGAAAATAGAGTTATTACCATGTTTTTTCCCCCACCTTGCCCAAGCGGGCCACGGACAGGGATGATTGACTGGCCTGGAGGGTTTCCAAAACCTCACAGCAGGCAGCTCTTTGTCAGCCCTGCAACATAATATGTAATAATACACATCTATGTAACTGAAGGGATTTGGTGAAATGTAACGGAGTAAAAAGGAAGTTACTTCAGCCCACAGACAGTAACTAGAACAGTACTAGTTCCTCCAGACAGTACTGGTTCCTCCAGACAGTTATAGTTCCTCCAGACAGTAACTATAACAGTACTAGTTTCTCCAGACAGTACTAGCTCCTCCAGACAGTACTAGTTCCTCCAGACAGTACTAGTTCCTCCAGTCAGTACTAGTTCCTCCAGGCAGTACTAGTTACTCCAGGCAGTACTAGTTACTCCAGGCAGTACTAGTTACTCCAGGCAGTACTAGTTACTCCAGGCAGTACTAGTTACTCCAGACAGTACTAGTTCCTCCAGACAGTACAGCCCACAGACAGTAACTATAACAGTACTAGTTCCTCCAGACAGTACTAGTTCCTCCAGTCAGTACAGCCCACAGATAGTAAATATAACAGTACTAGCTCCTCCAGACAGTACAGCCCACAGAGAGTAATTAGACCAGTACTAGTTCCTCCAGACAGTACGAGTTCCTCCAGACAGTACTAGTTCCTCCAGGCAGTACAGCCCAGAGAGAGTAACTCTAACAGTACCAGTTCCTCCGGACAGTACAGACCACAGACAGTAACTATAACAGTATTAGTTCCTCCAGACAGTACGAGTTCCTCCAGACAGTACAGCCCCCACAGAGAGTAACTATAACAGTACTAGTTCCTCCAGACAGTACGAGTTCCTCCAGACAGTACGAGTTCCTCCAGACAGTGCTACTTCCTCTAGACAGTACCAGTTCCTCCGGACAGTACAGACCACAGACAGTAACTATAACAGTACTAGTTCCTCCAGACAGTACTAGTTCCTCCAGGCAGTACAGCCCAGAGAGAGTAACTCTAACAGTACCAGTTCCTCCGGACAGTACAGACCACAGACAGTAACTATAACAGTATTAGTTCCTCCAGACAGTACGAGTTCCTCCAGACAGTACAGCCCCCACAGAGAGTAACTATAACAGTACTAGTTCCTCCAGACAGTACTGGTTCCTCCAGACAGTTATAGTTCCTCCAGACAGTAACTATAACAGTACTAGTTTCTCCAGACAGTACTAGCTCCTCCAGACAGTACTAGTTCCTCCAGACAGTACTAGTTCCTCCAGTCAGTACTAGTTCCTCCAGGCAGTACTAGTTACTCCAGGCAGTACTAGTTACTCCAGGCAGTACTAGTTACTCCAGGCAGTACTAGTTACTCCAGGCAGTATTAGTTACTCCAGACAGTACTAGTTCCTCCAGACAGTACAGCCCACAGACAGTAACTATAACAGTACTAGTTCCTCCAGACAGTACTAGTTCCTCCAGTCAGTACAGCCCACAGATAGTAAATATAACAGTACTAGCTCCTCCAGACAGTACAGCCCACAGAGAGTAATTAGACCAGTACTAGTTCCTCCAGACAGTACGAGTTCCTCCAGACAGTACTAGTTCCTCCAGGCAGTACAGCCCAGAGAGAGTAACTCTAACAGTACCAGTTCCTCCGGACAGTACAGACCACAGACAGTAACTATAACAGTATTAGTTCCTCCAGACAGTACGAGTTCCTCCAGACAGTACAGCCCCCACAGAGAGTAACTATAACAGTACTAGTTCCTCCAGACAGTACGAGTTCCTCCAGACAGTACGAGTTCCTCCAGACAGTGCTACTTCCTCTAGACAGTACCAGTTCCTCCGGACAGTACAGACCACAGACAGTAACTATAACAGTACTAGTTCCTCCAGACAGTACTAGTTCCTCCAGGCAGTACAGCCCAGAGAGAGTAACTCTAACAGTACCAGTTCCTCCGGACAGTACAGACCACAGACAGTAACTATAACAGTATTAGTTCCTCCAGACAGTACGAGTTCCTCCAGACAGTACAGCCCCCACAGAGAGTAACTATAACAGTACTAGTTCCTCCAGACAGTACGAGTTCCTCCAGACAGTACGAGTTCCTCCAGACAGTGCTACTTCCTCTAGACAGTACCAGTTCCTCCGGACAGTACAGACCACAGACAGTAACTATAACAGTACTAGTTCCTCCAGACAGTACTAGTTCCTCCAGACAGTACTAGTTCCTCCAGACAGTTAAAGTTCCTCCAGACAGTACTAGTTCCTCCAGACAGTTATAGTTCCTCCAGACAGTTATAGTTCCTCCAGACAGTACTAGTTCCTCCAGACAGTACTAGTTCCTCCAGACAGTACTAGTTCCTCTAGACAGTACTAGTTTCTCCAGACAGTACTAGTTCCTCTAGACAGTACTAGTTTCTCCAGACAGTACTAGTTCCTCTAGACAGTACTAGTTTCTCCAGACAGTGCTAGTTCCTCTAGACAGTACCAGTTCCTCCGGACAGTACAGACCACAGACAGTAACTATAACAGTACTAGTTCCTCCAGACAGTACTAGTTCCTCCAGGCAGTACTAGTTCCTCTAGACAGTACTAGTTTCTCCAGACAGTCCTAGTTCCTCCAGACAGTACTAGTTCCTCCAGACAGTACTAGTTCCTCCAGACAGTACTAGTTCCTCTAGACAGTACTAGTTCCTCCAGACAGTACTAGTTCCTCCAGACAGTACTAGTTCCTCTAGACAGTACTAGTTTCTCCAGACAGTACTAGTTCCTCTAGACAGTACTAGTTTCTCCAGACAGTACTAGTTCCTCTAGACAGTACTAGTTTCTCCAGACAGTGCTAGTTCCTCTAGACAGTACTAGTTCCTCCGGACAGTACAGACCACAGACAGTAACTATAACAGTACTAGTTCCTCCAGACAGTACTAGTTCCTCCAGGCAGTACTAGTTCCTCTAGACAGTACTAGTTTCTCCAGACAGTCCTAGTTCCTCCAGACAGTACTAGTTCCTCTAGACAGTACTAGTTTCTCCAGACAGTCCTAGTTCCTCTAGACAGTACTAGTTCCTCTAGACAGTTATAGTTCCTCCAGACAGTACTAGTTCCTCCAGACAGTAACTATAACAGTACTAGTTCCTCCAGACAGTACTAGTTCCTCCAGACAGTAACTATAACAGTTATAGTTCCTCCAGACAGTAACTAGTTCCTCCAGACAGTAACTAGTTCCTCCAGACAGTAACTAGTTCCTCCAGACAGTTATAGTTCCTCCAGACAGTACTAGTTCCTCCAGACAGTACTAGTTCCTCCAGACAGTTATAGTTCCTCCAGACAGTACTAGTTCCTCCAGACAGTACTAGTTCCTCCAGACAGTACTAGTTCCTCCAGACAGTAACTAGAAGAGCACTAGTTCCTCCAGACAGTAACTAGTAGAGCACTAGTTCCTCCAGACAGTAACTAGAAGAGTACTAGTTCCTCCAGACAGTACTAGTTCCTCCAGACAGTACTAGTTCCTCCAGACAGTAACTAGAAGAGTACGAGTTCCTCCAGACAGTAACTAGAAGAGTATTAGTTACTCCAGACAGTACTAGTTCCTCCAGACAGTAACTAGAAGAGCACTAGTTCCTCCAGACAGTAACTAGTAGAGTACTAGTTCCTCCAGACAGTAACTAGAAGAGTACTAGTTCCTTCAGACAGTACTAGTTCCTCCAGACAGTGCTAGTTCCTCCAGACAGTAACTAGAAGAGTACTAATTCCTCCAGACAGTAATTAGAAGAGTACTAGTTCCTCCAGACAGTAACTAGAAGAGTACTAGTTCCTCCGAAATGTACTTAAGAACTGTAACATGTTACTTTCTACCCCTGTAGTATTCCATATATCAGGGGACCAATTACATTCAGCCGTGTGACGATATCTCCTTGAGCGGATGGTCGAGGGGCCGAAACATAGTTATCAATAATGTATACACTGCAAATTGACCGCAACAATCCCAAACAGATACAGTATATAGTATTTGAGAAAAACAAAATGATTTCAAACCTTAATTTACATTGGGATATGATTACATATGTGTCTCTATTTATGCGTCGGAATACTTGGGAACAGATTTCCTGAATTCCAATCACTGAGATGATTTCCTGGTGATATTAAAGTGTTTTATGTTCAACAACGTAACTATAACGGTACTAGTTCCTCCAGACAGAACAGCCCACAGAGAGTAACTAGAAGAGGACTAGTCCCTCCAGACAGTACTAGCTCCTCCAGACAGTACTAGCTCCTCCAGACAGTACTAGCTCCTCCAGACAGTACTAGTTCCTCCAGACAGTACTAGTTCCTCCAGACAGTACTAGTTCCTCCAGACAGTACCTATACCAGTAAAAGTTCCTCCAGACAGTACTAGTTCCTCCAGACAGTACTAGTTCCTCCAGACAGTACTAGTTCCTCCAGACAGTAATATTTCCTCCAGACAGTAATAGTATCCCCCCCCCCCCCACCTATTGAGGAACCCTGCCCTACATAGTGTGCTACCCTTGGCCCAAGCCATAATTCAGATCTGCCACCTATCTCCACGGCACACCGCTCCCTTCTCAAATCCCATGCCACATCATCATGATCCACCCTAGAGAATGATCTACAGCCTTAGGTTTCCATTCTAAAGACGTCTTGTGTTTCTTGCCTCCCCCTCTATCCATCTGAATGGGAATCACACCTGGCTTGGCCTTCAAGTGTTGAGGTGAGGGCATCCTATTGTATCCCTTACTGTAATTTATAGGCTGGCACAGTACTGGGATTCCTGTGTCTCTGAGGAGTGTTATGAGTGGCGGGTAGTGGGGTTAGTGTGGCTGGGCCTGGGCCTGGGCTTGTGGAGGGAGGGAAGGATGGAGAGAGCGAGAGAGGGAGGGAGAGAGAGAGAGAGAGGGGGGAGGGAGAGAGGGAGGGAGGGAGAGAGAGAGTGAGAGAGAGCGAGAGAGGGAGGGAGGGAGAGAGAGGGAGAGTAAAGCAGGGAAGGGATCAAAGAGCTGGGCCTTGGCGGTGGATTCCCAGATGTGAGCGTGGAGTGCCGTGCGGCACGGTGACGAGGCCTCTGGGAGTTCCCTCGGCGAAGCCCGGCCATATTTCTAACCCATCAGTCACAGTGACCTGCGGCTCTGGTTACAGCGCTACGGTTTGTGTTTGTGTGTGTGTGCTTTTGTGTGTCTGTGTGTGTAACATTACATCCAGGGCCACAGGAGTATAGAGTGTCTGTCGTCTGGACAGACACTCCCCTTGGTATGGCAACATTCCCCCAGGAACACGTCACTGTGATCATCCAGAGGTTATCCCCAGCCCTGTCGCCCTGAGTTACCCCCAGCCCTATCGCCCTGAGTTACCCCCAGCCCTGTCGCCCTGAGTTACCCCCAGCCCTGTCGCCCTGAGTTACCCCCAGCCCTGTCGCCCTGAGATACCCCCAGCCCTATCGCCATGAGTTACCCCCAGCCTTTACCCCCAGCCCTGTCGCCCTGAGTTACCTTTTACCCCCAGCCCTGTCGCCCTGAGTTACCCCCAGCCTTTACCCCCAGCCCTGTCGCCCTGAGTTACCTTTTACCCCCAGCCTTGTCGCCCTGAGTTACCCCCAGCCCTGTCGCCCTGAGTTACCCCCAGCCCTGTCACCCTGAGTTACCCCCAGCCTTTACCCCCAGCCCTGTCGCCCTGAGTTACCCCCAGCCTTTACCCCCAGCCCTGTCGCCCTGAGTTACCCCTTAACCATTATATTAGGACCACTGGCCTGACTGGCTCCAACAGAACTTCAGCATTAACCATTCTATTAGGACCACTGGCCTGACTGGCTCCAACAGACCTTCAGCCACAACACTGAGACTTCCACTGAACCAAGAGTTGAGTAGAGTAGGTCCTTATGAGTCTCTATGGAAAACCCTTTTCAGGGAATTGTTATGATGCTGCTCTGGGTCTCAGGAAATCAAATGAATTACAGTGGGAGAAGGAGAGTCAAATAAATAGTCTAGACCTGTAACTACTGCATGGCAATGCATCCCTAACAATAACGCAACCGATTGTAACCAGTCTGAGAAGCCAGAGAAAGAGGTGAAACCACAGCTTTTATATGATGTCTGTTTTTAGTCGACATTAAACTGAGGGCCAGGAGTTATTACGTGACCTGACATGGAAAAACTCTCAGCCCTTGTTAAAGCCTGTTGAATAATTAGGACCCAGAGATGGTACAGTAAATTGAATAATTAGGACCCAGAGATGTTACAGTAAATTGAATAATTAGGACCAAGAGATGGTACAGTAAATTGAATAATTAGGACCCAGAGATGTTACAGTAAAGTTAATAATTAGGACCAAGAGATGGTACAGTAAATTGAATAATTAGGACCCAGAGATGTTACAGTAAAGTGAATAATTAGGACCAAGAGATGGTACAGTAAATTGAATAATTAGGACCCAGAGATGGTACAGTAAATTGAATAATTAGGACCCAGAGATGTTACAGTAAATTGAATAATTAGGACCCAGAGATGTTACAGTAAAGTGAATAATTAGGACCAAGAGATGGTACAGTAAATTGAATAATTAGGACCCAGAGATGGTACAGTAAATTGAATAATTAGGACCCAGAGATGGTACAGTAAATTGAATAATTAGGACCCAGAGATGTTACAGTAAAGTGAATAATTAGGACCAAGAGATGGTACAGTAAATTGAATAATTAGGACCCAGAGATGGTACAGTAAAATGAATAATTAGGACCCAGAGATGGTACAGTAAATTGCATAATTAGGACCCAGAGATGGTACAGTAAATTGAATAATTAGGACCAAGAGATGGTACAGTAAATTGAATAATTAGGACCCAGAGATGGTACAGTAAAATGAATAATTAGGACCCAGAGATGGTACAGTAAAATGAATAATTAGGACCCAGAGATGGTACAGTAAAATGAATAATTAGGACCAAGAGATGGTACAGTAAATTGAATAATTAGGACCAAGAGATGGTACAGTAAATTGAATAATTAGGACCCAGAGATGGTACAGTAAATTGAATAATTAGGACCCAGAGATGGTACAGTAAATTGAATAATTAGGACCCAGAGATGGTACAGTAAAATGAATAATTAGGTCGCATCACATATTCATGAGGAAATCCTGAACCTAACCATAATTCACCCATCAGTCCAGTGTGGTAGGGCAAGTCCTGTGGGGCGGTATGCCATGTGTGTGGAGTCCAGCTGAACCACACATAGCTTTTAGTAGTTCAGACGCGTGAGTTTACGGTCACTATTTACAACCTTCAGAAATCACACTGACGTTCATAGCTGTGGGCCATCAGCCTGGCTGTTTTGAAGTCACACTTTACGGGTGAGCATGAATAGAATCCAATTACTAACAAATGTGTGAGTGTGTGTTAGAGAGAGAAAAAAAGAGGGAGAGAGAAAAGAGAAAAGAGAGAGAAAGAGAAGAGAGAGAGAGAATAACCTTTAGCTATTGTTATCTGTAATGGTTTTCTATGCTGATATTTACTCTGGCTGTCCTCTAACTTTCCCTCCCTCCATGTCTCTCTCTCTGATGTGTCAGCAGTCAGAGTGTATAGTTTGACAGGGCCAAAGAGAGCCAGGCGATATTTAGAGTGAAATGTCTAAAGTGAGTTCCTCAGGGAGAGAGAGGGGAGAGAGAGAGGAGAGAGAGAGAGAGAGGAGAGAGGGGAAAGAGAGAGAGAGAGGAGAGAGAGAGAAAGAGAGAGAAAGGAGAGACATAGAGAGAGAGAGAGGAGAGAGAGAGAGAGGAGAGAGAGAGAGAGAGAGAGAGAGAGGAGAGAAAGGGGAGAGAGAGAGAGAGAGCGAGGAGAGAGAGAAAGGGGAGAGAGAGAGAGAGAGAGAGGAGAGAGAGAGAAAGAGAGAGAAAGGAGAGAGAGAGAGAGAGAGAGAGAGAGAGGGAGAGAGAGAGAGAGAGAGAGGGGAGAGAGAGAGAGAGGGGAGATAGAGAGGGGAGAGAGAGAGAGAGGAGAGAGAGAGAAAGAGAGAGAGATAGAGAGGAGAGAGGGGAGAGGGAGAGAGAGGAGAGATAGAGATAAAGAGAGAGATAGAGAGAGAGAGGGGAGATAGAGAGGGAGAGACCAGAGAGAGGGAGAGACCAGAGAGCGGGAGAGACCAGAGAGCGGGAGAGACCAGAGAGAGGGGGAGACCAGAGAGAGAGGGAGACCAGAGAGAGGGAGAGACCAGAGAGAGGGGAGACCAGAGAGAGGGAGACCAGAGAGAGGGAGAGACCAGAGAGAGGGAGAGACCAGAGAGAGGGAGAGACCAGAGAGCGGGAAAGACCAGAGAGCGGGAGAGACTAGAGAGAGGGGAAGACCAGAGAGCGGGAGAGACTAGAGAGAGGGGGAGACCAGAGAGAGGGAGAGACCAGAGAGAGGGGGAGACCAGAGAGAGGGAGAGACCAGAGAGCGGGAAAGACCAGAGAGAGGGAGAGACTAGAGAGACGGAAAGACCAGGGAGCGGGAAAGACCAGAGAGAGGGGGAGACCAGAGAGAGGGAGAGACCAGAGAGATGGAGAGACTAGAGAGAGGGGAAAACCAGAGAGCGGGAGAGCGGGAGAGACTAGAGAGAGGGGGAGACCAGAGAGAGGGAGAGACCAGAGAGCGGGAAAGACCAGAGAGAGGGAGAGACTAGAGAGAGGGAAAGACCAGAGAGCGGAAAAGACCAGAGAGAGGGAAAGACCAGAGAGAGGGGGAGACCAGAGAGAGGGAGTGACCAGAGAGAGGGGGAGACCAGAGAGAGGGGGAGACCCGAGAGAAGGAGAGACCAGAGAGCGAGAGCAGAAGGCCAGAAAATCTCTGGTATCTACAGGCTGTTTATTATCTAAGTGTAAGGGCTCAGACACACCAATAGCGTTTGGAGACTGCGAGTACTTAGCACCTCCGAAGGTAATTAATCGCACCGATTTTACTTGTAGAATCTTGTGCAAAATGTTGGCAGTCAAACGTCTACAGCTGGTAGTCCCTAAAAACTCAGCGCACTGAATGATTGGCTCACGAATGCTCGATCCGCATTGGGTGGGATGTGTGCTATGCCCGAACTGCATGCGGTATTCTCCATAAGGAAACAGTTATTGTATATTATCTAAGTATAGGTAAATGTCCGCAGGTATACACACTGCGGTTGACCCGTGTTTATAGTACACGTCAGAACTTACTTAGGATGTTCCGATCACACTTGAGATTGAGTTTTGTGGTTTGGATTTGACTTTTGAGAGTGTATAGTTTAAGCATTTTTGAAAGATTTGGTTAGGCTGCGGGCTGGCTACGATACCCTAACAGCTTTTCTACCGTATAGCTTGGGATGGAAATGTTCCCTTCATCCATTCTAAATCTAAAAATGCCAAGGAACCAACTGAAAACCCACTATGACAGCTCTGTGACCTTTGACCCCCTCAGTTCTAACACTCATTGCTGACCCGTAACAGTGTGATTAGCAGGGTGGAAAAACTACATTCCCCCACTGGTGCTAATTGATACTGTAATGCTAATTGATACTGTAATGCTAATTGATACTGTGATGCTAATTGATACTGTAATGCTAATTGATACTGTGATGTTAATGTTACTGTAATGTTAATTGATACTGTAATGTTAATGTTACTGTAATGTTAATTTATACTGTAATGTTAATTGATACTGTAATGTTAATTGATACTGTAATGTTAATTGATACTGTAATGTTAATGTTACTGTAATGTTAATTGATACTGTAATGTTAATGTTACTGTAATGTTAATTGATACTGTAATGCTAATTGATACTGTAATGCTAATTGATACTGTAATGTTAATTGATACTGTAATGTTAATGTTACTGTAATGTTAATTGATACTGTAATGTTAATGTTACTGTAATGTTAATTTATACTGTAATGTTAATGTTACTGTAATGTTTATTGATACTGTAATGTTAATGTTACTGTAATGTTAATTTATACTGTAATGTTAATTGATACTGTAATGTTTATTGATACTGTAATGTTAATTGATACTGTAATGTTAATTGATACTGTGATGCTTATTGATACTGTAATGTTAATTGATACTGTAATGTTAATGTTACTGTAATGTTAATTGATACTGTAATGTTAATGTTACTGTAATGTTAATTTATACTGTAATGTTAATTGATACTGTAATGTTAATTGATACTGTAATATTAATGTTACTGTACTGTTAATTGATACTGTAATGTTAATTGATACTGTAATGTTAATTGATACTGTAATGTTAATGTTACTGTAATGTTAATTGATACTGTAATGTTAATTGTTACTGTAATGTTAATTGATACTGTAATGTTAATGTCACAGATTGGGGAAATATTGCCAGTCACTGTTGACACTGTTTTGTTCATAACTCCAGACTTTAATTCACTAGTTGTGTTAGACAACAGTAGACAACAAGCACTGCAGGACATCACATGCAAGGGGCCAATATAGCTCAGTGGAGGCTGCTGAGGGGAGGACAGCTCATAATAATGTCTGGAATGGAGTCAATGGAATGGTACCAAGCATATGGTTTCCATGTGGCTGATACCATTCCGTTGACTCCATTCCAGCCGTTACTATGTGGCGTTCTCCCTCAGCAGCCTCCACTGCTCAAGTGTCTTTGTATTTTGGCACTGCTCAATTCACTAAGGGGGACAGATCCCTCAGTTTTGATCACGGAGCTGCCCAGTCACATCTGTGTTGTTGTAACCATGTACACCATGTAAAATAAGACATATATTAAGCATATTACACCAGTACAGAACAGCTTTCTATTGGGACGAGAACCAGATCAGACCTGCCCTCTCCATTTTTTAAAATCTCTTTTTGACATTCTCTCGCTCTCTTTTGGTTCCTGCTGTCTCTTCCCTTCTCTCTGATCCTGCTCTCTCTTCCCCCCCCTCTCTCTCTCTCTCTTCCCCTCTTCCCCTCTCTTTCTCTCTCTCTCTCTCTTGGTTCTTGCTCTCTCTTCCCCTCTCCCTCTCTCTCTCTCTTCCCCTCTCTCTCTCTCTCTCTCTCTTCCCCTTTCTCCCTTTCTCCCTCTCTCTCTGTTCTTGCTCTCTTCCCCTCTTTCTCTCTTTCTCCCTCTCTCTCTGTTCTTGCTCTCTCTTCCCCTCTCTCTCTTTCTCTCTCTCTCTCTCTCTCTCTCTCTCTCTCTCTCTCTCTGTTCTTGCTCTCTTTTCCCTTCTCTCTCCTCCCCCTTTCTGAGAATCAGATGCCTTTCAGTATGGCAGACCTGGCTGTGGAGAGTTCAGCCAAGTAAGAGATGTCTGTCCTGGAGAAGAGAAGAGAAGGGGGAAGAAGGGGAATGGATGGTGGCAGATGCCTGAGCGATCCGTCAGATGATACACAACAGATGGCTCAATATTCTGCCGTCTGTTTTAAAGAACCACACCGACCGACGAGGGCAGGCCACGGGGGGGGTTTTGGGGGCAGCAAGGCAACTCGATGGATAGGACTCGCACACACACGCACACACACACACGCACACACAGAACACTCTTTGTACAATGAGAAAAACCTAGGATTCCTTATGTCCTTGTTCTGAGTCTCTTTATGGATATTACACATGGCTGGCTCTTTATTTCCTCTGCTTCTGTGCAGGTAAATTCATTATAGACAGGAATATTATTATTATAGCTCAGGAACTTTGGCGACTACTAAGTATTTAAAACCTCCCGTTTCGGGCTGGATTTGCCAATGAGTACGGTTACATGCACACGATAATGCGATTATCATGGATAGTTTAATTAAAAACGTTTACATGCTTTGCAAGAAGAACGATTCCCCTTAATAATCCTGTTTCCATGGACACAGCTGAAATCAGGCTACCTGATGGCACTCTGATGAATGCAGAACATCAATAAGAATAACAGAATACTACCACATGTTATTATTGGGAAGCATATTCTGATTCTGAGTTAGGACATAAAGTTTGTATGTGAAAACTACTTCTAAGGCATAGTTCAGTAGGTCAGTAGTTCAGTAGGTCAGTAGGTCAGTAACTCTGTAGTAGCTCAGTAGTTCAGTAGCTCTGTAGTTTAGTAGTTCAGTAGTTCAGTAGTTCAGCAGGTTAGTAGCTCAGTAGTTCAGTAGCTCAGTAAGTTAGTAGGTTAGTAGTTCAGTAGTTCAGTAGGTTAGTAGCTCAGTAGTTCAGTAACTCAGTTGTTCAGTAATTCAGTAACTCAGTAGTTCAGTAACCCAGTAGTTCAGTAACCCAGTAGTTCAGTAACTCAGTAGTTCAGTAACTCAGTAACTCAGCAGTTCAGTAACTCTGTAGTTCAGTAACTCAGTAGTTCAGTAGTTCAGTAACTCGGGAGTTCAGTAACTCAGTAGTTCAGTAGTTCAGTAACTCAGGAGTTCAGTAACTCAGGAGTTCAGTAACTCAGTAGTTCAGTAGCTCAGTAGTTCAGTAACTCAGGAGTTCAGTAACTCAGTAGTTCAGTAGCTCAGTAGTAGTGGTTCTGGCTCAAGTCTGACCAATCATTGTGGTTGTAGCTCAGAAACTCAGCAGTTCAGTAGTAGCTCAGTAGTTCAGTTGCTTCTAAGGCATAGTTCAGTAGGTCAGTAGTTCAGTAGGTCAGTAGGTCAGTAACTCTGTAGTAGCTCAGTAGTTCAGTAGCTCTGTAGTTTAGTAGTTCAGTAGTTCAGTATTTCAGTAGCTGCTCAGTAGTTCTGTAGTTCAGTAGTTCAGTAACTCAGTAGTTCAGTAACTCAGTAGTTCAGTAGGTTAGTAGCTCAGTAGCTCAGTAGCCCAGTAGTTCAGTAGCTCAGTAGTTCAGTAGGTTAGTAGCTCAGTAGTTCAGTAGCTCAGTAAGTTAGTAGGTTAGTAGTTCAGTAGTTCAGTAGGTTAGTAGCTCAGTAGTTCAGTAACTCAGTTGTTCAGTAATTCAGTAACTCAGTAGTTCAGTAACCCAGTAGTTCAGTAACCCAGTAGTTCAGTAACTCAGTAGTTCAGTAACTCAGTAACTCAGCAGTTCAGTAACTCTGTAGTTCAGTAACTCAGTAGTTCAGTAGTTCAGTAACTCGGGAGTTCAGTAACTCAGTAGTTCAGTAGTTCAGTAACTCAGGAGTTCAGTAACTCAGGAGTTCAGTAACTCAGTAGTTCAGTAGCTCAGTAGTTCAGTAACTCAGGAGTTCAGTAACTCAGTAGTTCAGTAGCTCAGTAGTAGTGGTTCTGGCTCAAGTCTGACCAATCATTGTGGTTGTAGCTCAGAAACTCAGCAGTTCAGTAGTAGCTCAGTAGTTCAGTTGCTCAGTAGTTCAGTTGCTCAGTAGCACAGTAGTTCAGTAACCCAGTAGTTCAGTAACTCAGTAGTTCAGTAACTCAGTAACTCAGTAGTTCAGTAACTCTGTAGTTCAGTAACTCAGTAGTTCAGTAGTTCAGTAACTCAGGAGTTCAGTAACTCAGTAGTTCAGTAGTTCAGTAACTCAGGAGTTCAGTAACTCAGGAGTTCAGTAACTCAGTAGTTCAGTAGCTCAGTAGTTCAGTAACTCAGGAGTTCAGTAACTCAGTAGTTCAGTAGCTCAGTAGTAGTGGTTCTGGCTCAAGTCTGACCAATCATTGTGGTTGTAGCTCAGAAACTCAGCAGTTCAGTAGTAGCTCAGTAGTTCAGTTGCTCAGTAGTTCAGTCGCTCAGTAGCACAGTAGTTCAGTAGCTCAGTAGTTCAGTAACTCTATAGTAGCTCAGTAGTTCAATAGCTCTGTAGTTTAGTAGTTCAGTAGTTCAGTATTTCAGTAGCTGCTCAGTAGTTCAGTAGTTCAGTAACTCAGTAGTTCAGCAGTTCAGTAACTCAGTAGTTCAGTAGCTCAGTAGTTCAGTAACTCAGTAGTTCAGTAACTCAATAGTTCAGTAACTCAGTAGTTCAGTAGTTCAGTAGTTCAGTAACTCAGTAGTTCAGTAACTCAGTAGTTCAGTAAGTCAGTAGTTCAGTAACTCAGTAGTTCAGTAACTCAGTAGTTCAGTAACTCAGTAGTTCAGTAACTCAGTAGTTCAGTAGTTCAGTAACTCAGTAGTTCAGTAACTCAGTAGTTCAGTAAGTCAGTAACTCAGTAGTTCAGTAACTCAGTAGTTCAGTAACTCAGTAACTCAGTAGTTCAGTAACTCAGTAGTTCAGTAACTCAGTAGTTCAGTAACTCAGTAGTTCAGTAGCTCAGTAGGTCAGTTGCTCAGTAGTTCAGTCACTCAGTAGCACAGTAGTTCAGTAGCTCAGTAGTTCAGTAACTCAGTAGTTCAGTAACTCAGTAGTTCAGTAACTCAGTA
>NC_143026.1:90042320-90064820 GCF_057628025.1 Oncorhynchus mykiss | reverse complement strand
TCAAAGGGAAGAGGCAGGGACGGCTCATTTGGTGACGTTAAGAGCTGACATCTGTTCAGAGATTCAGTAGTGGACTTTACCTGCGGCAAGCACGTTAGCTCTATTCAAATAGATAAATAATAAATAAACTGTTAGGGTGTGCCTGTGTGTGTGTCACGACTTCCGCCGAGGTCGGCCCCTCTCCTTGTTCGGGCGGCATTCGGCGGTCGACGTCACCGGTCTTCTAGCCAGCGCTGATCCATTTTTCATTTTCCATTGGTTTTGTCTTTATTTTCTACGCACCTGGTTTTCATTATCCAATTACATGTTAATGTATTTAACCCCGTGTTTTGTTGTGCGTGATTATTTCTATGTTCAGTTCGGTTCCTGATGGCTGGTTCTTCGACGGGTGCTGTGTTTACCCTGTGTGTAATATTTACGCTTGGTATTTTGGTCAAGTGTATTTGTTTACCTTGTGCCTTTATTTTTTGAGTAAAGTACGTTGCTCACTCATTTTGTTCTCCTGCTCCTGACTTCATGCACCAGCTACACTCACCTTCTGACAGTGTACACTCAAGACCTGACAGGAAATGACTGGTCTTAGTATTAGTGACAGGAAATGACTGGTCTTAGTATTAGTGACAGGAAATGACTGGTCTTAGTATTAGTGACGGTAAATGACTGGTCTTAGTATTAGTGACAGGAAATGACTGGTCTTAGTATTAGTGACAGGAAATGAATGGCCTTAGTATTAGTGACAGGAAATTACTGGTCTTAGTATTAGTGACAGGAAATTACTATCACTAATAGGAACCAGAGAACTGTTGAGTTAAATCGTTCTTGGAGATGTTTTGCCAATGAACAGTTTCCAGTTTCCAGTCCAGCCAGCCTCCTCCCCACTTATCACAGCCAGCCTCCTCCCCACTTATCACAGCCAGCCTCCTCCCCACTTATCACAGCCAGCCTCCTCCCCACTTATCACAACCAGCCTCCTCCCCACTTATCACAGCCAGCCTCCTCCCCACTTATCACAGCCAGCCTCCTCCCCACTTATCACAGCCAGCCTCCTCCCCACTTATCACAGCCAGCCTCCTCCCCACTTATCACAACCAGCCTCCTCCCCACTTATCACAGCCAGCCTCCTCCCCACTTATCACAGCCAGCCTCCTCCCCACTTATCACAGCCAGCCTCCTCCCCACTTATCACAGCCAGCCTCCTCCCCACTTATCACAGCCAGCCTCCTCCCCACTTATCACAGCCAGCCTCCTCTCCACTTATCACAGCCAGCCTCCTCCCCACTTATCACAACCAGCCTCCTCCCCACTTATCACAGCCAGCCTCCTCCCCACTTATCACAACCAGCCTCCTCTCCACCTCTCACAGCCAGCCTCCTCCCCACTTCTCACAGCCACTCTCCTCCCCACCTCTCACAGCCAGCCTCCTACCCTCACAGCCAGCTTCCTCCCCACTTCTCACAGCCAGCCTCCTCCCCACCTCTCACAGCCAGCCCCTCTCCACTTCTCACAGCCAGCCTCCCCCCCACCTCTCACAGCCAGCCTCCTACCCCCCCCTCACAGCCAGCCTCCTCCCCCCCTCTCACAGCCAGCCTCCTCCCCCCCTCTCACAGCCAGCCTCCCCCCCCTCTCACAGCCAGCCTCCTCCCCACCTCTCACAGCCAGTCTCCCCCTCACAGCCAGCCCCCCCCCTCTCACAGCCAGCTCCCCCCCCCCTCTCACAGCCAGCCTCCTCCCCATCTCTCACAGCCAGCCTCCTCCCCCCCTCTCACAGCCAGCATCCCCCCCTCTCACAGCCAGCCTCCTCCCCCCCTCTCACAGCGTCTCCCCCTCACAGCCAGCCCCCCCCTCTCACAGCCAGCTTCCCCCCCTCTCACAGCCAGCCTCCCCCCTCTCACAGCCAGCCTCCCCCCCTCACAGCCAGCTTCCCCCCTCCCTCTCACAGCCAGCCTCCTCCCCACCTTTCACAGCCATTCTCCCAACCCTCTCACAGCCAGCCTCCTACCCCCCCCCTCACAGCCAGCCTCCTCCCCCCCTCTCACAGCCAGCCTCCTCCCCCCCTCTCACAGCCAGCCTCCTCCCCCCCTCTCACAGCCAGCCTCCTCCCCACCTCTCACAGCCAGTCTCCCCCTCACAGCCAGCCCCCCCCTCTCACAGCCAGCTTCCCCCCCTCTCACAGCCAGCCTCCCTCCTCTCACAGCCAGCCTCCCCCCTCACAGCCAGCTTCCCCCCTCCCTCTCACAGCCAGCCTCCTCCCCACCTTTCACAGCCATTCTCCCCCCCCCCCCCCTCTCACAGCCAGCCTCCTCCCCACCTCTCACAGCCAGCCTCCTCCCCACCTTTCACAGCCATTCTCCCCCCCACCTCTCACAGCCAGCATCCTCCCCCCCTCACAGCCAGCTTCCCCCCACCTCTCACAGCCAGCCTCCTCACCCCTCTCACACCCAGACTCCTCCTCTCTCTCTCCTCACAGCCAGACTCCTCCTCTCTCTCTCCTCACAGCCAGACTCCTCCTCTCTCTCTCTCCTCACAACCAGACTCCTCCTCTCTCTCTCCTCACAGCCAGCCTCCTCACTCCTCTCACAGCCAGACTCCTCCTCGCTCTCTCCTCACATCCAGACTCCTCCTCTTTCTCTCCTCACAACCAGACTCCTCCTCTCTATCTCCTCACAGCCAGCCTCCTCACCCCTCTCACAGCCAGACTCCTCCTCGCTCTCCTCACAGCCAGACTCCTCCTCTCTCTCTCCTCAGACCCAGACTCCTCCTCGCTCTCTCCTCACAGCCAGCCTCCTCACCCCTCTCACACCCAGACTCCTCCTCGCTCTCTCCTCACAGCCAGACTCCTCCTCTCTCTCTCCTCACACCCAGACTCCTCCTCGCTCTCTCCTCACAGCCAGCCTCCTCACCCCTCTCACACCCAGACTCCTCCTCGCTCTCTCCTCACAGCCAGACTCCTCCTCTCTCTCTCCTCACACCCAGACTCCTCCTCGCTCTCTCCTCACAGCCAGACTCCTCTCTCTCTCTTCACATTGTGTGTGTGTGTGCACGTGTGCGCACGTGTGTGTGTTGCGTGTGTGTGTGTGTGCGTGCTTGTGCGTGTGTGTGTGTGTGTGTGTGTGTTGTGTGTGTCTGTGTGCGTCTGTGGGTGGGTGGGTGTATTAGTGAGTTATAGCCATTGGCAATAGGTGTGTGTGTTTGTGTGTATATACTGCCATACACAGAGGCCTGCCAAGGTGCTGGTGGTTCTCCATGTCTTTATGTTGCCAGTTTTCCCTGTTAGGTTTGTGTTTATACTGATCCTATATGGCAGAGACTGGCCATGGTGCTGAAGGGGACTGTATGTGTGTGTCAGTGTGTTTGCATGCATACTTGAGTTGAATCCTTGCCAGTGTTCCATCCTGTAGGTTTGTTTGTGTGTATGTGGCCATATGCATGGCCTATCCAGTACCATGGTGGTTTTGGAGACTGTAAGAGACGAGACAGACAGCACCACACCAATATCAACTGTCTGTCTGTCTGTCTGTCTGTCTGTCTGTCTGTCTGTCTGTCTGTCTGTCTGTCTGTCTGTCTGTCTGTCTGTCTGTCTGTCTGAAATAGTCTTGTTATGGTTCCCTCAGGGTGTGGACTGGAAGGATGTCTTCAATACTCTGTTCATCTCTTTCTCTGTCTTTACTTGGACTTCACGTCCTCTGTCATTCTGTTTTTAACCTCTCCCAATAAAGTATGTCTGGAACATGTAGCCGGTAGTCTGGCTTGTCTGAAATCAACGGGACAATCTATGTAGTTAATAAGAAACCAAACACTCAAACTCTCTTTCTCCTTTATCTCTCCCCCAACTTTCCCTCTCTCACTCCTCCCCCTGTCCCTCTCCATCCATCCCTCCCTCCCTCCTCCTCCTGTCCCTCTCCCTCCTACCCTCCCTCACTCCTCCTACTGTCCCTCTCCATCCCTCCCTCCCTCGTCCTACTGTCCCTCTCCATCCCTCCCTCCCTCACTCCTCCTACTGTCCCTCTCCATCCCTCCCTCCCTCCCACCTCCCTCTGTCCCTCTCCCTCCCACCCTCCCTCACTCCTCCTACTGTCCCTCTCCATCCCTCCCTCCCTCACTCCTCCTTACTGTCCCTTACCATCCCTCCCTCTCTCACTCCTCCTCCTGTCCCTCTCCCTCCCACCCTCCCTCACTCCTCCTACTGTCCCTCTCCATCCCTCCCTCCCTCCTCCTACTGTCCCTCTCCATCTATCCCTCCCTCCCTCCTCCTCCTGTCCCTCTCCCCCCTCCCTCCCTCCTACCCTGTCCCTCTCCCTCCCTCCCTCCCTCTTCCTCCTGTCCCTCTCCATCCCTCCCTCACTCCTCCTACTGTCCCTCTCCCTCCCTCCCTCCTCCTACTGTCCCTCTCCATCCCTCCCTCCCTCTTCCTTCTGTCCCTCTCCATCCCTCCCTCCCTCACTCCTCCTACTGTCCCTCGCCATCCCTCCCTCCCTCCCACCTCCCCCTGTCCCTCTCCCTCCCCTCTCTCCCTCTTCCTCCTGTCCCTCGCCATCCCTCCCTCCCTCCTCCCCTGTCCCCCTCCCTCCCTCTTCCTCCTGTCCCTCTCCATCCCTCCCTCCCTCCTCCCCTCCTCCCCCTGTCCCTCTCCCTCCCTCCCTCCCTCCCCTGTCCTTCTCCCTCCCTCCCTCACTCCTTCCCCTGTCCCTCTCCCTCCCTCCCTCTTCCTCCTGTCCCTCTCCATCCCTCCCTCCCTCACTCCTCCTACTGCCCCCCCCTCCCTCCCTCTTCCTCCTGTCCCTCTCCATCCCTCCCTCCCTCCCTCCTCCCCTGTCCCTCTCCATCCCTCCCTCCCTCCCTCCTCCCCTGTCCCCCTCCCTCCCTCTTCCTCCTATCCCTCTCCATCCCTCCGTCCCTCCTCCCTCCTCCCCCTGTACCTCTCCCTCCCTCCCTCCCCTGTCCTTCTCCCTCCCTCCCTCACTCCTTCCCCTGTCCCTCTCCCTCCCTCCCTCTTCCTCCTGTCCCTCTCCATCCCTCCCTCCCTCACTCCTCCTACTGTCCCCCCCCTCCCTCCCTCTTCCTCCTGTCCCCTCTCCATCCCTCCCTCCCTCCCTCCTCCCCGTCCCTCTCCATCCCTCCCTCCCTCCTCCCCTGTCCCTCTCCATCCCTTCCTCCCTCCCCTGTCCTTCTCCATTCCTCCACCCCTCCTCCTCCCTGTCCCTTTCATCCATCCCTCCTCCCCCTGTCTCTCCATCCATCTATCCCTCTCCATCTTTTCATTCCTCCTCCCCGTCCTCCATCCCTCCTCCCCTGTTCCTCTCCATTCTTCCATCACCCCTCCCCTGTCCCTCTCCATCCCTCCCTCCCTCACTCCTCCTACTGTCCCTCGCCATCCCTCCCTCCCTCCCACCTCCCCCTGTCCCTCTCCCTCCCCTCTCTCCCTCTTCCTCCTGTCCCTCGCCATCCCTCCCTCCCTCCTCCCCTGTCCCCCTCCCTCCCTCTTCCTCCTGTCCCTCTCCATCCCTCCCTCCCTCCTCCCTCCTCCCCCTGTCCCTCTCCCTCCCTCCCTCCCTCCCCTGTCCTTCTCCCTCCCTCCCTCACTCCTTCCCCTGTCCCTCTCCCTCCCTCCCTCTTCCTCCTGTCCCTCTCCATCCCTCCCTCCCTCACTCCTCCTACTGCCCCCCCCCTCCCTCCCTCTTCCTCCTGTCCCTCTCCATCCCTCCCTCCCTCCCTCCTCCCCTGTCCCTCTCCATCCCTCCCTCCCTCCCTCCTCCCCTGTCCCCCTCCCTCCCTCTTCCTCCTATCCCTCTCCATCCCTCCGTCCCTCCTCCCTCCTCCCCCTGTCCCTCTCCCTCCCTCCCTCCCCTGTCCTTCTCCCTCCCTCCCTCACTCCTTCCCCTGTCCCTCTCCCTCCCTCCCTCCCTCACTCCTCCTACTGTCCCCCCCTCCCTCCCTCTTCCTCCTGTCCCTCTCCATCCCTCCCTCCCTCCCTCCTCCCCGTCCCTCTCCATCCCTCCCTCCCTCTTCCCCTGTCCCTCTCCATCCCTTCCTCCCTCCCCTGTCCTTCTCCATTCCTCCACCCCTCCTCCTCCCTGTCCCTTTCATCCATCCCTCCTCCCCCTGTCTCTCCATCCATCTATCCCTCTCCATCTTTTCATTCCTCCTCCCCGTCCTCCATCCCTCCTCCCCTGTTCCTCTCCATTCTTCCATCACCCCTCCCCTGTCACTCTCTATCCCTCCATCCCTCCTCCTCTGTCCCTCTCCATTCTTCCATCCCCCCTCCCCCTGTACCTCCCTCCATCTAACCCTCTCCCTCCCTCCTCCCCCTGTCCCTCCCTCAGAAGCATCATGAGTGTGTGACCAGTTGGGAGTTCTTGGTGTCTCTGAGGTCAGGAAAGCAGGGGGACTGCCCCCCTCCCCAGCGAGCCATGGGATTTGCTGCCGCCTGCGTGGAGAGCTGCTCCGCTGACAAACACTGCTCTGCCTCCAAGAAGTGCTGCTCCAATGGCTGCGGACACACCTGCCAGGCTCCAGCCAACCTCTATAAAGGTCCCACTATATCCACTTTGTGTACATGTTTATTTTAATCAATAGAGTGTGTGTGTGTGTGTGTTAAGACAGAAGGGGGTTGTTAAGACAGAAGGGGTGTGTGTGTGTGTGTGTGTGTGTTTGTGTTAAGACAGAAGGGGGTTGTTAAGACAGAAGAGGTGTGTGTGTGTGTATGTGTTGAGACAGAATGGGGGTGTTAAGACAGAAGGGGGGTGTTAAGACAGAAGGGGGGGTGTCAAGATAGAAGGGGTGTGTGTGTGTTAAGACAGAAAGGTGTGTGTGTTAAGACAGAAGAGGGAAATGTTAAGACAGAAAGGTGTGTGTGTTAAGACAGAAGGGATGTGTGTGTTAAGACAGAAGGGATGTGTGTGTTAAGACAGAAGGGATGTGTGTGTTAAGACAGAAGGGATGTGTGTTAAGACATATGGGATGTGTGTGTTAAGACATATGGGATGTGTGTGTTAAGACAGAAGGGATGTGTGTGTTAAGACAGAAGGGATGTGTGTGTTAAGACAGAAGGGATGTGTGTGTTAAGACAGAAGGGATGTGTGTGTTAAGACAGAAGGGATGTGTGTTAAGACATATGGGATGTGTGTGTTAAGACAGAAGGGATGTGTGTTAAGACAGAAGGGATGTGTGTGTTAAGACAGAAGGGATGTGTGTTAAGATATATGGGATGTGTGTGTTAAGACAGAAGGGATGTGTGTTAAGACATATGGGATGTGTGTGTTAAGACAGAAGTGATGTGTGTGTTAAGACAGAAGGGATGTGTGTTAAGATATATGGGATGTGTGTGTTAAGACAGAAGGGATGTGTGTTAAGACATATGGGATGTGTGTGTTAAGACAGAAGGGATGTGTGTGTTAAAACAAGGGATGTGTGTGTTAAGACAGAAGGGGATGTTAAGACAGAAGAGATGTGTGTGTTATAACAGAAGGGGGTGTTAAGACAGAAGGGGGGGTGTTAAGACAGAAGGGGGGGGGGTGTTAAGACAGAAGGGGGGGTGTTCGTGTGTGACTCATTATTCTCCTCACCTGACCCATGCAGGCGTACCTCTGAAGCCCAGGAAGGACATACTATTTCTGGAGGACAGCAGGGTCAACTGGAGGTCAGATGGATGTCAAAGTTCAATGTGACCATCGAGCCAGTCCTCTACATCCTGCAGCGCAGGTGGAACCACGGAATACACCCCAGCGAGGACGACGCCTCGCCCTGGCACACCGTCGTCATGGTAACAATCCCAACCTCCGACCCCTGGTTACCTTAAAGTGAATGAAGTGAAGCCCAAACGAGATCGTCCAAAGATATTCAATTACTTTTGTAACTGTTTGTGTCTATGTATTACTGAAAACCAACTCATGTCAGCACTAAAGCCTTCATCAAGGTGCTAAACTGTCTAGCCGTTGAAACTGCTCTCTCACCACCCATGCCAGTCTAAACTAGCCTGTTTGTGTATGTACGCCCACGTGTGTGTGTGTGTGTGTGTGTGTGTGCCCGCGCGCATGCATGTGTGTTTCTGTCTGTGTCTACAGTGTGTGTGTGTGTGGTGTAGGCTGAGGTTAGATAAATAACCCAGGCTTTAGGAGGGACCACAGCCAGTCATGGTTTTTGCACTGTTGAGTCCTGTCTAACTAAAGGTCCTCATTATGGTATTAGATGGCTGTGTGGAGGCAGACTCCCATCAGCCTCAGTTACATCATGAGGCCTGGAAAACATGGAGGAACTTAACAAGGGAGGCGTTCAACACACGGTGTAGTTCAGAAGAAGGAGTGCTGTGATCTCTACTCCAAACTCCATCAAATAGCATATTTATTTGACAAGTGATTCAACACACTCATGCTCATTCAGACACACAAACACTGCATGGATTAGAGTTGTACTGGAGTCAGTGGAAAGAGAACTGACCTGGAGTCAGTGGAAGAGAACTGACCTGGAGTCAGTGGAATAGAGCTGAACTGGAGTCAGTGGAAGAGAACTGACCTGGAGTCAGTGGAATAGAGCTGGACTGGAGTCAGTGGAATAGAGCTGGACTGGAGTCAGTGGAAGAGAACTGACCTGGAGTCAGTGGAATAGAGCTGAACTGGAGTCAGTGGAAGAGAACTGACCTGGAGTCAGTGGAATAGAGCTGGACTGGAGTCAGTGGAATAGAGCTGGACTGGAGTCAGTGGAAGAGAACTGACCTGGAGTCAGTGGAATAGAGCTGAACTGGAGTCAGTGGGAAGAGAACTGACCTGCAGTCAGTGGAATAGAGCTGGACTGGAGTCAGTGGAAAAGAGCTGGACTGGAGTCAGTGGAATAGAGCTGGACTGGAGTCAGTGGAAGAGAGCTGGACTGGAGTCAGTGGAATAGAGCTGAACTGGAGTCAGTGGAAGAGAGCTGGACTGGAGTCAGTGGAAGAGAACTGGACTGGAGTCAGTGGAAGAGAACTGTACTGGAGTCAGTGGAATAGAGCTGAACTGGAGTCAGTGGAAGAGAGCTGGACTGGAGTCAGTGGAATAGAGCTGGACTGGAGTCAGTGGAAGAGAGCTGGACTGGAGTCAGTGGAAGAGAACTGGACTGGAGTCAGTGGAAGAGAACTGACCTGGAGTCAGTGGAAGAGAGCTGGACTGGAGTCAGTGGAAGAGAACTGACCTGGAGTCAGTGGAAGAGAGCTGGACTGGAGTCAGTGGAAGAGAGCTGGACTGGAGTCAGTGGAAGAGAACTGACCTGGAGTCAGTGGAAGAGAGCTGGACTGGAGTCAGTGGAAGAGAACTGGACTGGAGTCAGTGGAAGAGAACTGGACTGGAGTCAGTGGAAGAGAACTGTACTGGAGTCAGTGGAAGAGAACTGGACTGGAGTCAGTGGAAGAGAGCTGGACTGGAGTCAGTGGAAGAGAACTGTACTGGAGTCAGTGGAAGAGAGCTGGACTGGAGTCAGTGGAAGAGAGCTGGACTGGAGTCAGTGGAAGAGAACTGTACTGGAGTCAGTGGAAGAGAGCTGGACTGGAGTCAGTGGAAGAGAACTGACCTGGAGTCAGTGGAAGAGAACTGTACTGGAGTCAGTGGAAGAGAGCTGTAAGGTCTACTCTATGCTCTGTAAACGGACACTACCTGAAACACCATACAGTGAAACACAGGGAGAGACTATGACCATGTTACTCTGCAGTAATACTACTGGCTCTATTGTATGGAATTGAACTTTTCAAGGCTCCACTCTGGTATAGGAAGGCTCTTCATTGCTCCTCCCTCCCTCCCTCCCTTTATCCATCCCTCCAACGCTCCCTTCCCCTCCATCCCTCCCCTCCTCTCATCCCTCCCTCCCCTCCACCCCTCCCCTCCTCTCATCCCTCCCTCCCTCCATCCATCCCTCCCCTCCCCTCTATCCATCCATCTCTCTCTTCCCTCCCTTCCCCTCCATCCCTCCCCTCCATCCCTCCCTCCCCTCCCTCCATCCCTCCCCTCTATCCATCCCTCCCTTCCCCTCCTTTCCATCCCTCCCTTCCCATCTATCCCTCCATCCCCCCCCCTCTCCCTCCCTTCCCCTCCATCCCTCCCCTCCATCCCTCCCTCCCCTCCCTCCATCCTCCCCTATATCCATCCATCCTCCCCTCCAACCCTCCCTTCCTCTCCATCCTCCCCTCCATCCCTCCCTCCCTCCCCCATCCCTCCCTCCCCTCCCTCCATCCCTCCCCTCTATCCATTCCTCCCTTCCCCTCCTTTCCATCCCTCCCTTCCATCCATCCCTTCATCTCTCCCTCCCCTCCATCCATCCCTCCCTCCCTCCCCTCCATCCCTCCATCCCTCCCTCCATTCCTTTATCCATCCGTCCCTCCCATCCCTCATCCCTCCCTATATCCATCCATCCCTCCCCTCCAACCCTCCCTTCCCCTCCATCCCTTCCCCTCCATCTTTCCCCTCCTCTCCATCCCTCCCTCCCCTCCATCCACTCTCCCTTCCCCTCAATCCCTCCCCTCTATCCATCCATCCCTCCCTTCCCCTCAATCCCTCCCCTCTATCCATCCATCCCTCCCTTCCCCTCCATCCCTCCCTCCCCTTCATCCATCCCTCCCCTCCTCACCACCCCTCCCCTTCATCCATCCTTCCCCTCCATCCCTCCCCTCCCCTCCTCTCCATCCCTCCCCTCCATCCCTACCTCCCCTCCCCTCCATCCCTCCCCTCCATCCCTACCTCCCCTCCCCTCCATCCATCCCTCCCCTCCATGCACATCAAATCAAATGTATTTATAAGGCCCTTCGTACATCTGCTGATATCTCAAAGTGCTGTACAGAAACCCAGCCTAAAACCCCAAACAGCAAGCAATGCAGGTGTAGAAGCACGGTGGCTAGGAAAAACTCCCTAGAAAGGCCGAAACCTAGAGAGGAACCAGGCTATGTGGGGTGACCAGTCCTCTTCTATCTCCCCTCCATCCATCCCTCCCTCCCCTCCATTCCTCCATCCCTCCCCTCCATCCATCCCTACCTCCCCTCCATCCATCCCTCCCCTCCATCCCTCTATCCCTCCTCCCCTCCATCCCCTCCATCCTTGAACATTTTTTAAAACTTGAACAGGGTCAATATGGAGTAATATTATCTGACCTCTGACCTTTAACCCTCTGTAGACGATGGAGGACCGAGCGGTGCTGAAGGACATCCGTCCCCACAGGTGGTACCAGTTTAGGGTGAGCGCTGTCAACAGCCAGGGCACCCGCGGCTTTACCACCCCCAGCAAACACTTCTTCTCAACCAGAGGTAAGAGCACTACATCGGCACCTTTCAACAGACTCGTTCTGGTCACCAAGTCATCTTCACTAAGTTTTAACAAGATGAACGTCTTTGTCACAGAGTGTGAGCATTGCATCTCCACTATGACATTTTCCGGGATATATTCACAGTGCTTATCCCAGTGTAATTCTGTTACAATGCACACACACACACACACACACACACACACACACACACACACACACACACACACACACACACACACACACACACACACACACACACAGACACACACACACACACACGCACACAGACACACACACACACACACAGACACAAACACACACACACACACATAAGCACGCACACACACATTAGCACGCATACACACATTAGCACGCATACACACACACACACACACACACACACGCACACATAAGCACGCACACACACACACACACACACACACACACAGACACACACACACACACACACACGCACACACGCACACAGACACACACACACATAAGCACGCACACACACACACACATAAGCATGCACACACACACACACACACACACACAATACTCCGTCTCTGTGTGATCTGGCTTGCGCTGCCTGTCAGATGTTTAACGTGTTCTGAAGCGTTAGAGAGAGATGTTCTGTTCTGGCAGAAATAAACCCTTTCCACAGCTGCAGTAAACAAATGTTTCCGAGCCAGGAGGAGGTTGTCTGTCCCTCTTGGCTGTCCTCTACACAGAATATGAGATGTCAGCCCAGGTCAGCAGACAGGAACAACTTTATTTTATTTATTTATTCAGAGATGAATCCATCTCCTCTCTCCAATGTTCTGGAGGACAGGGCGACTCCTAATGCCCGACCGCTGTGAGGTGTTTGTGTGTGTGCGTGTGTGTGAGGTTGCGTGCATGCGTGTGTGCACACTCGTGTGTATGCATGTGTATGTGTGTAATGTCTAAGTGGGTGTGCACGTATGTGTGTGTGTGCTGATTGGCATGTGTTAAATCCACGCCCATTCTCCCTCTGAAGGAGCCCAAAAATATCATGGTTAGCAGACTGAGGTAATGGGAACCCAATGCCAGGAATGGCTCCAGCCAAAGTAATTTATTTGAGGAATTATCCGCATTTGGTGTGAGTTCATGAGGCGGAAAGAAAAATATGCTATCTGGGCTGGGCTGGCCGACAGTGTCCTTGGCTGGGCTGGCCAACAGTGTCCTTGGCTGGGCTGGCCGACAGTGTCCTTGGCTGGGCTGGGCTGGCCGACAGTGTCCTTGGCTGGGCTGGGCTGGCCGACAGTGTCCTTGGCTGGGCTGGCCAACAGTGTCCTTGGCCGGTGGGTCGACAGTGTCCTTGGCTGGGCTGGCCGACAGTGTCCTTGGCTGGGCTGGCCGACAGTGTCCTTGGCTGGGCTGGGCTGGTCGACAGTGTCCTTGGCTGGGCTGGGCTGGTCGACAGTGTCCTTGGCTGGGCTGGCCGACAGTGTCCTTGGCTGGGCTGGCCGACAGTGTCCTTGGCTGGGCTGGGCTGGTCGACAGTGTCCTTGGCTGGGCTGGGCGACAGTGTCCTTGGCTGGGCTGGCCGACAGTGTCCTTGGCTGGGCTGGGCGACAGTGTCCTTGGCTGGGCTGGCCGACAGTGTCCTTGGCTGGGCTGGCCGACAGTGTCCTTGGCTGGGCTGGCCGACAGTGTCCTTGGCTGGGCTGGCCGACAGTGTCCTTGGCCGGTGGGCCGACAGTGTCCTTGACTGGGCTGGTCGACAGTGTCCTTGGCTGGGCTGGCCGACAGTGTCCTCGGCTGCGCTGGCCGACAGTGTCCTTGGCCGGTGGGCCGACAGTGTCCTTGACTGGGCTGGTCGACAGTGTCCTTGGCTGGGCTGGCCGACAGTGTCCTTGGCTGGGCTGGCTGACAGTGTCCTTGGCCGGTGGGTCGACAGTGTCCTTGGCTGGGCTGGCCGACAGTGTCCTTGGCCGGTGGGTCGACAGTGTCCTTGGCTGGGCTGGGCTGGCCAACAGTGTCCTTGGCTGGTGGGCCGACAGTGTCCTTGGCCGGTGGGTCGACAGTGTCCTTGGCTGGGCTGGCCGACAGTGTCCTTGGCCGGTGGGTCAACAGTGTCCTTGGCTGGGCTGGCGGACAGTGTCCTTGGCTGGTGGGCCGACAGTGTCCTTGGTTGGTGGGCCGACAGTGTCCTTGGCCGGTGGGCCGACAGTGTCCTTGACTGGGCTGGTCGACAGTGTCCTTGGCTGGGCTGGCCGACAGTGTCCTTGGCTGGGCTGGCTGACAGTGTCCTTGGCCGGTGGGCCGACAGTGTCCTTGGCTGGGCTGGCCGACATTGTCCTTGGCCGGTGGGTCGACAGTGTCCTTGGCTGGGCTGGCCGACAGTGTCCTTGGCCGGTGGGTCGACAGTGTCCTTGGCTGGGCTGGGCTGGCCAACAGTGTCCTTGGCTGGTGGGCCGACAGTGTCCTTGGCCGGTGGGTCGACAGTGTCCTTGGCTGGGCTGGCCGACAGTGTCCTTGGCCGGTGGGTCGACAGTGTCCTTGGCTGGGCTGGCGGACAGTGTCCTTGGCTGGTGGGCCGACAGTGTCCTTGGTTGGTGGGCCGACAGTGTCCTTGACTTGGCTGGCGGACAGTGTCCTTGGCTGGTGGCCGACCAGTGTCCTTGGCTGGGCTGGCAGACAGTGTCCTTGGCTGGTGGGCCGACAGTGTCCTTGGTTGGTGGGCCGACAGTGTCCTTGACTTGGCTGGCGGACAGTGTCCTTGGATGGGCTGGCGGACAGTGTCCTTGGCTGGGCTGGCAGACAGTGTCCTTGGCTGGGCTGGCCGACAGTGTCCTTGACTGGTGGGCCGACAGTGTCCTTGGCTGGGCTGGCGGACAGTGTCCTTGGCTGGGCTGGCCGACAGTGTCCTTGACTGGGCTGGCCGACAGTGTCCTTGACTGGTGGGCCGACATTGTCCTTGGCTGGGCTGGCCTTCAGTGTCCTTGGCTGGGCTGGCGGACAGTGTCCTTGGCTGGGCTGGCGGACAGTGTCCTTGACTGGGCTGGCCGACAGTGTCCTTGGCTGGGCTGGTGGACAGTGTCCTTGACTGGTGGGCCGACAGTGTCCTTGGCTGGGCTGGCGGACAGTGTCCTTGGATGGGCTGGCGGACAGTGTCCTTGACTGGTGGGCCGACAGTGTCCTTGGCTGGGCTGGCTGACAGTGTCCTTGGCTGGGCTGAGGTGGCCAACAGTGTCCTTGGCCGGTGGGTCGACAGTGTCCTTGGCTGGTGGCCGACAGTGTCCTTGGCTGTGTCCGACAGTGTCCTTGGCTGGGCTGGCCGACGGTGTCCTTGACTGATGGGCCAACAGTGTTCTTGACTGATGGGCCAACAGTGTCCTTGACTGATGGGCCAACAGTGTCCTTGACTGGTGGGCCGACAGTGTCCTTGGCTGGGCTGGTGGACAGTGTCCTTGACTGGTGGGCCGACAGTGTCCTTGGCTGGGCTGGCGGACAGTGTCCTTGGATGGGCTGGCGGACAGTGTCCTTGACTGGTGGGCCGACAGTGTCCTTGGCTGGGCTGGCTGACAGTGTCCTTGGCTGGGCTGAGGTGGCCAACAGTGTCCTTGGCCGGTGGGTCGACAGTGTCCTTGGCTGGTGGCCGACAGTGTCCTTGGCTGTGTCCGACAGTGTCCTTGGCTGGGCTGGCCGACGGTGTCCTTGACTGATGGGCCAACAGTGTTCTTGACTGATGGGCCAACAGTGTCCTTGACTGATGGGCCAACAGTGTCCTTGACTGGTGGGCCGACAGTGTCCTTGGCTGGGCTGGCCTAAAGTGTCCTTGGCTGGGCTGGCCTAAAGTGTCCTTGACTGGGCTGGCTGACAGTGTTCTTGACTGGTGGGCCGACAGTGTCCTTGACTGGTGGCCGACTGTGTCCTTGGCTGGTGGGCCGACATTGTCCTTGCCTGGTGGACCGACAGTATCCTTGCCTGGATGGCCGACAGTGTCCTTGGCTGGTGGGCCGACAGTATCCTTGGCTGGTGGGCCGACAGTGTCCTTGGCTGGTGGCCGACAATATCCTTGGCTGGTGGGCCGACAGTGTCCTTGGCTGGTGGGCCGACAGTGTCCTTGGCTGGTGGGCCGACAGTATCCTTGGCTGGTGGGCCGACAGTGTCCTTTGCTGGTGGGCCGACAGTGTCCTTTGCTGGTGGCCGACAGTATCCTTGGCTGGTGGGCCGACAGTATCCTTGCCTGGATGGCCGACAGTGTCCTTGGCTGGTGGGCTTAGTGCTATTCGGGCGTGTCCACCACTCAGCATCTTGCTGTGTAGTAGGGCCTGGTAATGTTAGGTTTAAGGCCTATAAGCGTTGACTGCTGTTATAGGCGTGTTTATCCTATCTACCTCATACTGAGAGGAATGGAGGGCGCTATATTGTCACTAAAGTATTGAGTATCCAAACTCCAAACACACAGACACATTATTTTCTACCCCAATAAGTAGTCTCCTCTGGTATTGTGAAACAATTGTGTTTTCAGATTACAAGACTGTGTTTCCCCATATATCCATATTCCCTGTCAGTCGCAGAGACAGGTCCTGACTGCTGTACACAGGGTGGCTTTATGAAAGATAAACACACACACACGCACGCACGCACGCACGCACACACACACACACACACACACACACAGACCCTCTCAGCAGGGACAGAACCCTCCTTATTTCTCCTGTCTGTATTGTGTGTCACCACATATTATCCCAGTTAAAAATCAAATGTTGATTAAAGCAGGGCCAGGAAGAACGCCAGGGGCAGAGGTCACAGTGCAGGAAGCCCAGCAGATGAAAGGTACCCTGGGAGGCTGAATAACCCCAGTGACAGCTCGTCTCTGGTGACCTGAGAGAGAAAAGGAGAGAGAGGAAGAGAGAGAGAGAGACGGAGAGAGAGAGATGAGAGAGAGGAGGAGAGAGAGAGACGAAGAGAGAGAGAAACGGAGAGAAAGAGACGAGAGAAATGAGAGAGAGGAGGAGAGAGACGAGAGAGAGGAGGAGAGAGACGAGAAAGAGAGGAGGAGAGAGAGAGAGAGACAAGGGAGAGAGGAAGAGAGAGAGAGGAGAGAGACAGAGAGAGAGGAGGAGAGAGACGAGAGAGAGAGGAGGAGAGAGAGAGAGACGAGGGAGAGAGGAAGAGAGACCCTGAGCAGGGCTGACTTCAGTAGGGCAGAGACACCAGGGCTGGGAGACCAGGGCAGGGCTGAGCAGGCCTGACTTCAATGGAGCTGGGAGACCAAACAGGAGGGCTTCAGAAGCACTAAGGCAAACTGCTGCTCCAGCTTACCCTCTACTACCCTCCCAGGAGTCAGCAGGAACAGTAGTCACCACACGTACACAAACACACACACACACACACACCAGCTACTCCATATCAAAGTTATATGCGGCTCTAACATGTGGATTAGATAGAACACACAGTCTGGGGGGATGGGAGTCTTCTCTGTACCTGGGAATTGTAGTTTAATGAGACAGAGCTAGAGTTATAGTTTAATGAGGCAGAGCTAGAGTTGTAGTTTAATGAGACAGAGCTAGAGTTGTAGTTTAATGAGACAGAGCTAGAGTTGTAGTTTAATGAGACAGAGCTAGAGTTGTAGTTTAAGGAGACAGAGCTAGAGTTGTAGTTTAAGGAGACAGAGCTAGTGTTGTAGTTTAAGGAGACAGAGCTAGTGTTGTAGTTTAATGAGACAGAGCTAGTGTTGTAGTTTAATGAGACAGAGCTAGTGTTGTAGTTTAATGAGACAGAGCTAGAGTTATAGTTTAATGAGGCAGAGCTAGAGTTGTAGTTTAATGAGACAGAGCTAGAGTTGTAGTTTAATGAGACAGAGCTAGAGTTATAGTTTAATGAGGCAGAGCTAGAGTTGTAGTTTAATGAGACAGAGCTAGTGTTGTAGTTTAATGAGGCAGAGCTAGAGTTGTAGTTTAATGAGACAGAGCTAGAGTTATAGTTTAATGAGGCAGAGCTAGTGTTGTAGTTTAAGGAGACAGAGCTAGAGTTGTAGTTTAAGGAGACAGAGCTAGAGTTGTAGTTTAATGAGACAGAGCTAGTGTTGTAGTTTAATGAGACAGAGCTAGAGTTGTAGTTTAATGAGACAGAGCTAGAGTTGTAGTTTAATGAGACAGAGCTAGAGTTGTAGTTTAATGAGACAGAGCTAGAGTTGTAGTTTAATGAGACAGAGCTAGAGTTGTAGTTTAATGAGACAGAGCTAGAGTTGTAGTTTAATGAGACAGAGCTAGAGTTGTAGTTTAATGAGGCAGAGCTAGAGTTGTAGTTTAATGAGACAGAGCTAGAGTTGTAGTTTAATGAGACAGAGCTAGAGTTGTAGTTTAATGAGACAGAGCTAGAGTTGTAGTTTAAGGAGACAGAGCTAGAGTTGTAGTTTAATGAGACAGAGCTAGAGTTGTAGTTTAATGAGGCAGAGCTAGAGTTGTAGTTTAATGAGACAGAGCTAGAGTTGTAGTTTAATGAGACAGAGCTAGAGTTGTAGTTTAATGAGACAGAGCTAGAGTTGTAGTTTAATGAGACAGAGCTAGAGTTGTAGTTTAATGAGACAGAGCTAGAGTTGTAGTTTAATGAGGCAGAGCTAGTGTTGTAGTTTAATGAGACAGAGCTAGAGTTATAGTTTAATGAGACAGAGCTAGTGTTGTAGTTTAATGAGGCAGAGCTAGAGTTGTAGTTTAATGAGACAGAGCTAGAGTTGTAGTTTAATGAGGCAGAGCTAGTGTTGTAGTTTAATGAGACAGAGCTAGAGTTGTAGTTTAATGAGGCAGAGCTAGTGTTGTAGTTTAATGAGACAGAGCTAGAGTTGTAGTTTAATGAGACAGAGCTAGAGTTGTAGTTTAATGAGACAGAGCTAGAGTTGTAGTTTAATGAGACAGAGCTAGTGTTGTAGTTTAATGAGACAGAGCTAGAGTTGTAGTTTAATGAGACAGAGCTAGAGTTGTAGTTTAATGAGACAGAGCTAGCTTATAGACTCATAATGTAGTCAGAGAGTTTTGTTGAAACTACTTTACATTTCAGATATGACGTCTAACAGCCAGCTCCAATTTTCATGCTTTGATTTTCTGAACCAGAGAGTTGGGAAATGGAATGAAAGTGACTGCAAATATAGCGGAGTCCCCTTAGAGAGTTGCTAATGATTCATTATATGTTCATAGGCTTTTCCTTAAGATAAATCAACACAGATAGGCTTCGATGTGCCATAGGGCGGCGCACAATTGGCCCAACGTCGTCCGTGTTTGGCCCGGGGTAGGCCGTCATTGCAAATAAGAATGAATTCTTAACTGACTTGCCTAGTTAAATAAAAGATACTTCTTTTTTTTTTATTTTATGTAAAAGATGGTAGCCAGTGGTTAATAACAGTGTTTTCTTCCCTGGCTCACTGCTGTCTTGTGGAATGCAGTGCACAGCAGCACCTCATCGCCTGCCATAGAGAACGTGTTGACCTGACTAAATAAAGGTTCTATAAAGACAGATTTCCCATACCTTTTCCCTGGCCTCTTCTGTCCACCACTGCGCTCTCCTCTCCTGTGAAGACACATGCACAGACGCTCCACAGGAAGGGGAACTACACAGATCAAAGTATTAACAGGAAATGGATCCACCTGAAAAGTGACACCCCATGCGCATGCGCGCACACACACACACACACACACACACAGACACACACACACACACACACACACACACACACACAGACAAACACAGTTCTCATACACACACACACAAACACACACACAGTTCTCTCAAACACACACACACACAGTTCTCATACACACACACACACACACACACACACACACACACACACAGTTGTCACACACACACACACGCACACAGTTGTCACACACACACCTCCAAATCACACTCTTCTCCTTTACAACCCCTTTCTCAAGCTCAGGTACAGTATATTGCCTCCTTACAAACCCCCTTAAACCTTTAAACCTTACAAATGTATTCAGTAAATTCACATTGAAGCATTTTTCTTTAATTTCCAAGTGTTTGGAGGTTTATTTATCTGAGTTCAGCTTCCCTCTTTGAGGATCATTAGCAGTGAGGAATCTCCTGCCTCAGCAGCACACACAGCGTCCTATACACACCTTACTGTCTCTGACACACACACACACACACACACACACACACACACACACACACACACACACACACACACACACACACACACACACACACACTCAGCTTGTATATTATGCACTCTTACACCAAACCGTCACACTGTGAATGGACTGGACGTGTTTAGTGTGGAACCTTGCTGAGTTTTGCTGAGCTATTTCAGGGGGCACATTTTTTGTGTGGGAAAAAAAATGAATGTTAGATTAGAGGACGATGAAGAGTAATAGGATGATGAAGAGTAGTAGCCTATATGTCCGACCTTCAAGATGACCAAGAACCATGATGGCACTGCATCGCTGCTTCAATACAAAATAAAGCATTGGAGGGGCAGCAGAGAATTTATTTTCATTGCCGTCTTTTATTTATAAAAGTACAGTGATCTCTACCTTTTCACAATATACTGATCTCTTAGTGACCTCTCTTTCACCTCTTCTGTCATGATATACCTCATTAGCTCAGTGACCTCTCTTTCACCTCTTCTGTCATGATATACCTCATTAGCTCAGTGACCTCTCTTTCACCTCTTCTGTCATGATATACCTCATTAGCTCAGTGACTTCTCTTTCACCTCTTCTGTCATGATATACCTCATTAGCTCAGTGACCTCTCTTTCACCTCTTCTGTCATGATATACCTCATTAGCTCAGTGACCTCTCTTTCACCTCTTCTGTCGTGATATACCTCATTAGCTCAGTGACTTCTCTTTCACCTCTTCTGTCGTGATATACCTCATTAGCTCAGTGACCTCTCTTTCACCTCTTCTGTGGTGATATACCTCATTAGCTCAGTGACCTCTCTTTCACCTCTTCTGTCATGATATACCTCATTAGCTCAGTGACCTCTCTTTCACCTCTTCTGTGGTGATATACCTCATTAGCTCAGTGACCTCTCTTTCACCTCTTCTGTCGTGATATACCTCATTAGCTCAGTGACCTCTCTTTCACCTCTTCTGTCGTGATATACCTCATTAGCTCAGTGACTTCTCTTTCACCTCTTCTGTCATGATATACCTCACTAGCTCAGTGACCTCTCTTTCACCTCTTCTGTGGTGATATACCTCATTAGCTCAGTGACCTCTCTTTCACCTCTTCTGTCGTGATATACCTCACTAGCTCAGTGACCTCTCTTTCACCTCTTCTGTGGTGATATACCTCACTAGCTCAGTGATGTTAGAGGATAACGATGAAGACCTCTTCTGTCGTGATATACCTCACTAGCTCGGTGACCTGTCTTTCACCTCTTCTGTGGTGATATACCTCATTAGCTCAGTGACCTCTCTTTCACCTCTTCTGTCGTGATATACCTCATTAGCTCAGTGACTTCTCTTTCACCTCTTCTGTCATGATATACCTCACTAGCTCAGTGACCTCTCCTTCACCTCTTCTGTCATGATATACCTCACTAGCTCAGTGACCTCTCTTTCACCTCTTCTGTGGTGATATACCTCACTAGCTCAGTGACCTCTCTTTCACCTCTTCTGTGGTGATATACCTCACTAGCTCAGCGATGTTAGAGGATAACGATGAAGAGTACTAACCATCCCTTATCTCTCTTCTCCCCCAGACCCGTTCCCCCCAGAGGCCCCCCAGAGTGTTCGTGCTGGGAACGAGACCCAGGGGACGGACGGCAGCAGTGTGGGGGTACAGATCCTCTGGGACCCCCCCAAAGAGGGAGACCTTCCAGTTCATCACTACAAGGTCACCTGTAGCGCTCGCCACGTCCTTCGCCCCTCTGCACAGGACAGAAAGGACAACGCCCGGGTCACCCAGGGAGTAAGAGAATACACACACACACACACCTTCTATTTTCTCTACAAACTTCAAACAAGGGAGAGCTACTAAGCTATCCAAGCTCGCTCAACTCTGTAACTCTTTGCCTGCAAAAACAATGCACTCATGTCTACTGTAACTGCATGTCCCACTGTGTGGCTGTAGTCCCACTTCTCAGAGGGAGTGTGTATGTGTGTTAACCTCCTGCTGTTCTGTGCAGACTGCAGAAGTCATGCAGGTGCTGTAGGATGTACACAGTTACACAGGCAGCAGCCGCAGCACCTGAGGTTTTAATACAGTGCTGTCCTCTGGAGTTATTTCTCTACAAAAGCTCAGAGACTAAAAGCAACAGCTGTGCGTTTTATGGAAACCTTAACCGTTCTCCCGTTAACCAACGGCTCCTCGCATGGTTCTGATTACCGTTTTGGATTTTACTAGTACACCAGACTCCATTTCACACAATATTCTCCATTTCACACAATATTCTCCATTTCACACAATATTCTCCATTTTACACAATATTCTCCATTTCACACAATATTCTCCATTTCACACAATATTCTCCATTTCACACAATATTCTCCATTTTACACAATATTCTCCATTTCACACAATATTCTCCATTTCACACAATATTCTCCATTTCACACAATATTCTCCATTTCACACAATATTCTCCATTTCACACAATATTCTCCATTTCACACAATATTCTCCATTTCACACAATATTCTCCATTTCACACAATATTCTCCATTTTACACAATATTCTCCATTTTACACAATATTCTCCATTTCACACAATATTCTCCATTTTACACAATATTCTCCATTTCACACAATATTCTCCATTTCACACAATATTCTCCATTTCACACAATATTCTCCATTTCACACAATATTCTCCATTTCACACAATATTCTCCATTTCACACAATATTCTCCATTTCACACAATATTCTCCATTTCACACAATATTCTCCATTTTACACAATATTCTCCATTTTACACAATATTCTCCATTTCACACAATATTCTCCATTTCACACAATATTCTCCATTTTACACAATATTCTCCATTTTACACAATATTCTCCATTTTACACAATATTCTCCATTTTACACAATATTCTCCATTTCACACAATATTCTCCATTTTACACAATATTCTCCATTTTACACAATATTCTCCATTTTACACAATATTCTCCATTTCACACAATATTCTCCATTTTACACAATATTCTCCATTTCACACAATATTCTCCATTTCACACAATATTCTCCATTTTACACAATATTCTCCATTTCACACAATATTCTCCATTTCACACAA